>NW_005872297.1:17201-81545 GCF_000147115.1 Myotis lucifugus | reverse complement strand
CCCCCCCCCCCGTCGAGTCCGCAGGCCAACGCTCCATCCACTGAGCCAAACCAGTTAGGGCACAAAAACACTTTTGCCGCCTAGGAGAGCTGAAACCTAAATGAGGCAGTACTCACGGATCGTCTCATCTTTTCTTTCTCTCTCTCTCTCTCTCTCTCAATTATTGGGGAGACACCGGTTCATAAAACCATACGGGTTTTAAAGTAAAATAAAAAATGAATAAATCAGATATGAATAAATAGCAATCTTTGTATGGAACTAAACAAAAAACAACAACAAAAACATTAAGGTTATTCAAGTGGACAACTCAAGAAAATATCATCTGAATACATACATACATACATACCGCATCCAGGGTGCAAGCAGGAAGCGTCATCGGAGCGCATTCGGTCCATGGAGCCCAGTGCATCAAGTCCCTCCGTCCTCATGGATTTCTTCTCTGCCCGCCCGCCCTCCTCTTTTCTTTCTTCTCTTTTGCGGCCCACAACCTCCACATCCCATCCAACATCCATGGTTTTCAGCACATGTAGGAGGTCTTTCCAAGGCCTGTCCACCAAGCCCGGACATACAGGCCATGAACGGTCAACTCGACCCCAGAACAGTTTAGGTCCTAAACTTGAGGAGAAACCGGTCTCTGCCCGGACAAGCATGTGGGGCGGGAAGCTGTGGCGGTGCCTCGGGAGGTTGGGGGTTTCGGCAGGCGGACAACTCAGGACAGGTGAACACATGCCAGCACATACCGCATGCAGCTCTGGTCCGGTTGGGGGCGCGGGGCGAGGGGGTGTCATAGCGGGCGTGCACCCGGCCTCTCTGGACCGAGTTGGCGCCGGGAGTGGCTAAGGCAGGGGAGGCACTTCCGCCAATGGAGGCCTGCGCGCTCCTCACCGGCCAATCACGGTGGGTGTGGGTGTGTCATGCCCCGGTGGGCGGGTCGGAGCGCCCCGGGCGGTGCACGTGGGGAAGGAGAAAGAGGCTTAGAGGCACCGCGGCGGGGATGGCGGCTGGGTGAGTTGTGGGCCCCGGGAGAGGGAGGGCAGGGAAGCGGGGGTCTCTGCCTGGTGATAAAGTGCTTGGGATGTCCCCCCAACTTTAGCGTGGTGCCCCCTTTCCACACAGTGCAGTTAGTGGGGCCGGTAGCCTGACTCGTGGGCACAGTGCAGGGAATGGGTCAGGCCCTGGGAGCGGACCCCGGTTTTCAGCGGGTGCCCTCCTCCCCGGGGCACACGCCGATGGGGCCGAGACTCCGGGACCGTCCGGAACTGGCAGGAGGGACCCCGGGGCGGGGGCTGGAGGCTGGAGAAACCTGACCGCAGTGGAGTTGCGAGAGGATGACTTGTGTTTTTTGGGGAGCGGTCATTGTATCTTCCTGTGAAGGGGGAAGTCCTGGGCCGCTGGAGGATGAAGACGTTCCTGCATTAAAAGCCCGGGAGCAGTTTCCCCTCGGGTAGCTGACTCGGCTGCAGAAGCTGACGCGCGAGGGGGGGGCGGGGGGGGCGGCCCCTGGTCCGCAGGTGCCCTGTCCAGCTGGCCGCCCTTCTCCCTCTGCGGGACTCTAGGTGCTGGACATAGAACTCTGCGTAAATGTATTGACTTTTAATAGGAGGCCGTGTCCTGAGACTCCGCAGCTGTATTGGGTGCAGTGACTTCTGCTAGAGGTAAGAAGTTCCCATTCACTCAAAGTGCCAAGGGCTTTCAGTCTTTTCTCTGGTGGAGCCACAGAGTAAAGCAGCTGCCAGTCCTCTGCACTTCCTGCAGGAGCCGCTCACTCTCCCTCCAGATAGAACGCTGCGGGGATAACGCTGTCACTGGTCACAGCTGGAAATAGACTCTGAACATCTCTCTCTGTGTCTGTGTGTACATATACACAAAATTGCCTTCCAGTGATTTTTCTGAGTAAACTGAAGACCTGTGACATATATTTGCTTTTTGAGAGGAAGGGGGAGGGAGAGAGAGGTAGAAACATCAATGATGAGAGAGAATCATGGATCGGCTGCCTCCCGTACGCCTCCTACTGGGGATGGAGCCCGCAACCCCCACCTGTGTCCTTGACGGGAATCAAACCCAGGACTCTTTAGTCTGCAGGCCGAAGCTCTATCCAATGAACCAAATCAGCTAGGGCTAAACATCTCTTTTTATAGAAAATTAATTAGAAAAGGAGGGTGAGATGAACAGCTTGCAATATAATTTGACGCTGAGCTCTAAGCGATTGGCCCCAGGATGTGATTTAGTGGCCATTGCCTGCAGTGGGGTGCGCAGCGGCATTATAATCAGGCATAGACGTCCATGTTTTCTTGTCAATAAGTGGTCCATCTCAGGCGCCGCTTCGTAATTGACTAGGGCCCCATTGAAGGCGTTTGGACAATTAGAGAAGAGGTAACATTCAAAGTTTTTCACTCTTTGAAAAGTGGAGGGGTGACTTTCTAGTTTTACCAAATTCTGCAAGTTGCTATTTTGAGAAACCTCCGAAGGGTTTCTTTGTTTCCTTGTGGTGAAGTTAGCGGGAGACTGCGAATTGTGGGTAGAAGCACCCTGGTGGGAAGGGGCTCGTCATGGCAGCCCTGGGTTGAGCTCTGGACTGTTCCCCTCATGCACGGCTAAGTCACTGAACTTCAGTTCACTCACAAAATTGGTGGAAGGCAATTGTATGAAAATGCTCTTTAAACTAAATGTGTTGTTCATAAGCTAGAGGAAAGGAAAAATGCAGTGAGTTTGGATGTACTACTCTGTGAATAATACTTTTGAAAAACACTATCATTACATTGTGGGAACCATGTTGTACAGCACATTATTATTTTACTGCACAAAGCAGCAGAGAAAGGCCGTGCACAACTTCTAGAGTCATCGTCCCCGAGCAAGGACGTCACCCAGCGTGTCCAGGCCTCCGAGCACCTCAGAGGTGCTGCGCAAGGTGCCGTGGTTTAAACTAAGAAAGACCTCCGGAGGCATTTCTGTATCACTTTCCTTCCATTCTGTTGTTTGGGATTGTAAGTGAGGTTCTACGGAGGAAAAATGACTGTTCTTGGCGGGATTCCTATGTGAACCTTTGCATAGCAGCCTAGAAACTTTGCAGAGGCACTAGCCAGTTTTGCTTAGTGACTAGAGCATCAGCCTGCAATTGAAGGGTCCCAGGTTCGATTCCAGTCAAGGACACAGGCCCAGGATGTGGGCTCGATCCCCAATGTGGGGCGTGCAGGAGGCAGCCGATCACTTATTCTCTCTCATCAATGTTTCTCTCTCTCTCTCCCTTCCTCTCTGAAATCAAGAAAAATATATTTTAAAAAATACTTTGCAGAGGTCTCCTCAGTGTGTCACTACCGACCATGAAATAGACTTAAACTAGTGGTGTTTGGGACGCATTCAGGGCAGGACTTTATATTTGGGCATTAGGAGTCTTCAGTGACATCACTCTGCACATTGATAAGTCACAAGCTCTGTACTTGTGTTGCCAGAGACAACTACAATGTGTCTGACGGATCTGAGCACCAGGCCCACCTGCAGGGACAGGCACTCACTCCAATGCCCCCTTCTGCCTGAGCTCTGTCCTGAGCCTGTGCAGAGAGCAGCAGCTGCCGAGGACTGGCTTCCCTGGAGAGCACTCACCTTCACACAGGGTGTTACACATGTTCTGCAGTGCTCTACAGTCAGGAGTGCCTAACGAAGGACTTACTGCCATGGAAAAGATTGTCTTTAGTGAACTAGATCTCTCCAAAGTTGTTAAGCTGCTACACAGAGGTTATCAACAGCCAGAGACTCGATGTCTTTTCCTGTAACAGCCAGAGACTCGATGTCTTTTAGACTCTACTGAACTCATTCACTCATTCATTCATCCACTCCCTCATTCATTCATCCACTCACTCATTCACTCACTCATTCATTCTTTCACTCACGCACTCATTCATTCATTCACTCATTCACTCAGTCATTTCCTCACTCATTCACTCACTTGCTCATTCATTTATTCATTATTTGCACAAGTGTATGGGGAGAGAACAGTGGTAGGTCAGTCTCGCCCTGAGAACTGGATGGCAGATGGCGAGCAGGACACCTGTCCTCAGCAGCTGGTGCCTTCCCAGGTGATACCCGCAGAGGCGCTCAGAGGGGGCACTGCCCCCCCATTGGGAGGGGGGTGAGGGCACCTGCATGTCACTTTGCAAACCTGAGGACACTAGACACAACTACTGTCCCCTTCATGGGGAGCGTGCATTGTAGGTCCTGAGGTTCATGCTTTGCTTCATCCCTTTACAAGTATTTAGGAGCCTGTTTTGTGCCACACCTTTCAAAGCTTTATTTTTCTAAGAAGCAAGTTTCATAGAAATCACATCAAGGTGTATGACTAAATCCTGAAAGCTCAGCAGCGTGAGCTGTAACTTCCGGAGGCGAGTGCTAACAGAAGGAGCAGCGTGTGGCTCAGAGTCAGACCCACAGCCTGAGCCTGTGCCCGGCCTCTCCCTCAGAACAGGCGCTTTTTTCTGTCCCTGTGTCAGGGCTACATTGGCATTGTTGTTTGGCATTGCCTCCCTGTCATATGTAGCTGCCACAGGAATTTAGGAGATGAAGACAATGTTGTTTGGGAAATGTCCTGGAAACTTCTATTCTCCCATTGAAGACATGGATCGCTCCAGCAGGTGCTCACCAGTTTGCTTAGTGAATGAAGTCACTACCTCCTTGTAGAGCCAAAGGTATCTTCCCAGCTGTGCGTTGTTTTCATCCTGTGCCTGGGACGCCTCGGGGCTGGTTAGTCACTGAGAGTGGAGGCAGTGGTTCCTTGGCCAGGTTTGTTTATTGCTCAGTCAGGAGGAAATTCAAGATCATAGAACAAACGTTCTCTTCCAACTTCTAGGAAATGGATGGTTTCATACCTTTTTCTTCTCATTTATTTATTTTTAAAATCCTCACCGAAGTATTTTTCCCATTGATTTCTAAAGAGAGTGGGAGGGAGGGAGCTAGAGAGAAACATCAGCATGAGAGAGACACATGGCACGCGTCCATACTGGGGCTGGGGAGCCTGCAACCGAGGTTTGTGCCTTGACCAGGAATCAAACTCATGGCCCTTTGGTATGTAGGTAGATGCTGTAACCACTGAGTAACCGGCCAGGGCTCATTTTTTTATTTTAGTTAAATGTGAACATCAGAGGATTAATATGCTCCTCAAAGCCCTGACTGGTTTGGCTCAATGGATAGTGTCGGCCTGCGGACTCAGGGGTCCCAGGTTCGATTCTGGTCAAGGGCATGTACCTTGGTTTTGGGCACATACCCAGTGGAGAGTGTGCAGGAGGCAGCTGATTGATGTTTCTCTCTCATCGATGTTTCTAACTCTCTCTCTCCCTTCCTCTCTGTAAAAAATCAATAAAATATATTAAAAAAAATATGCTCCTCAAAGATGAGACTGCAAAGTAGAAACGTGTTCTTACATCAAAAACAGCAGTGAAACAGCAACAAGTGTGCTTGTTGTGCAAAATTTGCAAAATATAGAGAATCAATGGTTTCATGTGAGTGTGCACCAACTTTACACAGGATGATAACATATTTGCAGGCATTCCATAGTGTTCCTGCAATCAGCCATGTATAAAGAATCTATCTATATAAAAGGCTAATATACTACATGTCCTTCCCACCTTCCGGCTGGTACTATGACACGCACTGACCACAAGGGGGCAGCGCTCAGGAGCTGCCATGACGTGCACAAAGAAATGGCACCGCAGAGCCTGGCTGTGGTGGCTCAGTGGATTGAGCGTTGTCCCATAGACCAAGAGGTCCCGGGTTCAATTCCCAGTCAAGGTACATGCCTGGGTTGGGTTGCAGGCTCAATCCCCAACAGGGGGCAAGCCAGAGGCAGCCGATTAATGATTGTCTCACATTGTTGTTTCTATCTCTCCCCCTCTCTCTCCCTTCATCTCGGAAATCAATAGAAAATATATTTTTTAAAAAAAAGAAAGAAAAAGAAATGGCACTGCAGACCTGGAGCCCAAAAAGCAATACTTGGCTTCCCCCAAGAGGGACACAGGCCCTGCCACCATCCTGGAGTGACAGTTCACCAAATCTCAGCTGATTCTGCCGAAACCCCATGGCACAAAATGCAGCCCACAGCCCAGCCCAGCCTGGAAACGGTGGCTGTGGTTGCTGGGTAATGAGGTCATGTAGCAATGCCCAGCTTCCTCTCCCTAGCAACGAATAGCCCCTTGCATTTTCTTCAGCACACAAACACAGGTTGAAACATTTCACACTTTAACCAAATATCTGTGAAGTGTTTTCCTGTGCCTCATCTCATTTGATCCTCACAGAAGTCCTGGAGTAGGTAGATATGAGACTTGGTGGAATACTATTTTCTTTTCATTAGCCAGAAAACGGAGATTTAGAAAGCTTAGAAACTTTACCTGACTGAAAAGAAGTAAGAAATGGTGGACCTTGACAATGACTTCAGGTTTTCTCACTGTACAGAATATAGACAAACACTGCTGCAGTTAAATATTTCACCCTTTGTTCTTCCTGCGTGATCTACAATAATGATCTGCTTTGTGTTGATATTTACTGCTGTGTTGCTGACAATCACCTGAAAGAGAAGTTGGGGTGCTTCACTGGCCTGGAAAAAGTTTAGCTACATCAGAAAGCATGTCTACTTAAGCAAGTTTATTCTATCCTATTTAATAAAATCCTAATATGCAAATTGACTAAACGGCAGAATGACTGGTTGCTATAATGTGCACTGACCACCAGAGGGCAGACAATCAATGCAGGAGCTGCCCCCTGGTGGTCAGTGCGCTCCCACAGGGGGAGCACCGCTCAGCCAGAAGCTGGGCTCAAGGCTGGCAAGCGCAGTGGCTGTGGCAGGAGCCTCTCCCGCCTCCACAGCAGGTGGGCGGTAAGGAGTGAAGGGTCCCGGACTGCAAGAGGGATGTCCAACTGACAGCTTAGGCAGGCATCCTCCAAGGGGTCCCAGAATGCAAGAGGGCACAGGCTGGGCTGAGGGACACCCCTCCCCCATGCATGAATTTCGTGCATCTGACCTCTAGTCCTATATGACAAAAGCCTAATATGCTGTGTGTGGTTGACAAAAGCCTAATATGCTGTGTGTGGTTGACCTGTTGGCTGTTCAAGCAATCAAAGCTTAATATGCTAATGATATGCTAAGGGGGCAGACGCTCCACCGATAGGTTAGCTTGCTGCTGGGGTCCGTCCGATTGGGATTGAGCGAAATGGGCCAGACACACCCTGGAGCCCTCCTGAGGTTCCTCCACAGCCGCCCAACCTTCCGTGTCTCTCCCCGGCCCCAATCGTGCACTGGTGGGGTCCCTCGGCCTGGCCTGCACCCTCTTGCAATCCAGGACTCCTCGGGGAATGTCGGAGAGCTTTTTTCTACCTGATCCTGCAGGCCAGGCAGAGGGACCCCACTAGTGCACAAATTCGTGCACCAGGCCTCTAGTATCCTATATAATAAAAGGCTAATATGCAAATAGACCGAATGGCAGAACAAACGAACAACTGGTCACAATGATGTGCACTGACCATCAGGGGGTGTGCGCATAACACGGCGGGTGTTGGCCACAGCAGGATGGTAGAGCAGGTGAGTGGGGGCGCCAGACCAAGGCAGGGTGCCTGTCACTGTCATCAGGGCGAGCCTGTAGTGGTTACTGAAAATTCTTTCTCTTGCGCAAAAACAGTCCCACCAGGCACTTGCACCTGCTGCTGGCACCGGCCCACTTGCATCCGCGGCTGGTGCCGGAACCACTGCTCACACCTACTGCTGATGCCCAGCATTGGCACCGATCGCTTAGCATTGTCAGCAAGTGTGAGTGCTGGCTGTCATCCCCTATTACACTGGACGGCTTCTCTACCTCCCCCTGCTCCTGATGGAAGATCGGGGCAGGCAGCCACCTCTCGCACCCACTGCTGGAGGTGGCCCTGCTCTCACCTGCTGCTGGTGCCAGAGCTGCCACTCACACCCACTGCCAGCACCAGTCCTGCTTGCACCAGCACCTGGCGCCGGAGCCACCACTTGCACCTGCTGCTGGTACTTGGTGCCGCTCTCGATTGCTCGGCGCCATCAGCAGGTGTGAGCAGCAGCTGCCAGCTCTGATTGCCCCTGAGGGCTTCTCCACCTACCCCTGCTCCTGAGGGGCGATTGGGACAGCAGCTGCTGCTCACACCTGCTGACAGCGCCGCCTCTCTTGCACCTGCTGCTGGCACTGACCCCAATCACTCTGTGCCCTCAGGGGGTACAAGTGGGGCCGGCGCCGTCAGCTCATGGGAGCAGTGGCAGTGGGAGCAGGGTTGCTGGCAGGCAGGGGGCAGGGGGCAGGGGGCCTTGGTGTGGAGGATGGGCTGAGACCCGCCCCTGTGTGTACCGTAGCCTTATGACTCACAGAGTCTTTCAAGGTGCACGAATTTGTGCACTGGGCCCCTAGTCTCTACACTAATAAAAGAGAACCTTGCAAATTAACCATCACTCTGCTACACCCACCAGCCACTCAGGAATGAGTATGCAAATTAACCCAACTAGGATGGAAGCGGCCACGGAGCTGGAGCAGCAGGAGGCTTGGGTTGGCCTGGCGATGGAGGAAGCCAAGCTTTCTGCCTGTCCTGGTCGTCCCTGGGCTCCGCTCAAGGCGACAAAGTTTCAATTATAGAAGATAAATAAATCCCAGATACCTGCTTCCAGCCCGTCCTGGCCTCCACTCAAGGAGGCGCTGAAAAGAAAAAAAGGAGAGGCTGGGAGCTTGGGTCCCCACTGGGGGGCTTGGCCAGCCTGCAAAAAGCCATCAGCCCCTCACCCAGGCTGGCCAGGCACCCCAGTGGGGACCCCCACACTGAAGGAGGTGTGGTGAGCCTGAAAAAGGCACGCAGCCCCTCACCCAGGCTGGCCAGGCACCCCAGTGGGACCCCTACCCATGCACCAGGCCTCTATACTAATAAAAGGGTAATATGCTAATTAGACTGGGAGACCTTCCAGGAGACCTTCCAGACATTGTTCTGGACAAAGCCATGGTGGCGGGGCTGAGGTAGAGGCGGTTAGAGGCCAAGAGGGGAGGGCAGTTGTGAGTGATCAGGCCAGGATGGGATGGCAGTTTTTTGTGATCAGGCTGATGGGGGACGGGGCCATTGGGGGTAAGCAGACCAGCAGGGGGGCCAGTTGGGGGTGAGCAGGCCATCAGTGGGGGTCAGTTGTGAGTAGGCCAGCAGGGGGGGGGGGGCAATTTGGAGTGAGTGGGGAGGGGAGGTGGGGGGGGGGAGGGCTGGCAGGGGGGGCAGTTGGGGGTGATCAGACTGGTGGGGGGCACTTAGGGGCAAGCAGGCCAGCGGCAGGGGGCAGTTGAGGGCGAGCAGGCTGGCAGGCAGGCAGGCAGGTGAGTGGTTAGGAGCCAGCAGTCCCGGATTGTGAGAGGGATGTCCAACTGCCAGTTTAGGCCCAATCCCTATAAACCGGCAGTAGGACATCCTTCGAGGTGAGGGGTCCCAGATTGGAGAGAGTGCAGTCCAGGGCTGAGGGCACTGGGCCCCTAGTATCCTATATAATAAAAGAGAAACATATAAATTGACCGTCCCTTTGCTATGCTCAACAGCCAATCAGGGTGAATATGCAAATTAACCAGACACAGATGGTGGTTAATTTGCATACATAGGCGCCCGGCAGAGGGCAGAAGTGGGAGAGCCAGCAGCTTGGGGGGATGTGGCACCCTCGGTTGCTCCCGTGTGGGGACGTGGCTCCCGTGGTCGCTGGGCGGAGAGCAGAGCAGGAGAGCTGGAGGCTTGGGGGGCTGTGGCTCCCTCAGTCACTCCCAGAGCGGGGAGCACTAGGAATTCTGGGAATAGTTCTGATGGTAGCCCCAGGACCAGAAGCAGAAGCCCAGAGCGCGGGGAGCACCAGGAATGCTGGGAATCATAGTTCTGGTGGCAGACAGATCTAGACACTAGAGCAGGGGTGGGCAAACTTTTTGACTCGAGAGCCACAATGGGTTCTTAAACTGGACTGGAGGGCCGGAACAAAAGCATGGATGGAGTGTTTGTGTGAACTAATATAAATTCAAAGTAAACATCATTACATAAAAGGGTACGGTCTTTTTTTGTTTTAGTTTTATTCATTTCAAACGGGCCGGATCCGGCCCGCAGGCCGTAGTTTGCCCACGGCTGCACTAGAGCAAAATGAGCCTGGAGCAAGTTACTGTTGCAGTAGGGGATGGAGGGAAAGCAAAGGTGAAGACATAAGTAAAGTCAGATTGTCTAGGAAAAATTAAAGGGAAGATATCCTAAAACTTCCAGGAAATCTCCACCAATGAAGCAAAGAAAAAAAATGCCTCTGTTATTCTGTGAGCAACAAACCAAACTGGGTTGGAGGTCTCAGACAATTCGTTCATATGATTGCAAAGACAGACAGAAACTCCTGAATTGGAGAGGGCTCCCCTGAGGGCTCCCAGATTGGAGAGGGTGCAGGTCGGGCTGAGGCAGTGGTCAGCAAACTGCAGCTCGAGAGCCACATGCGGCTCTTTGGCCCCTTGAGGGTGGCTCTTCCACAAAATACCATGTGCGGGCGCGCATGTACAGTGCAATTGAAACTTCGTGGCCCATGCGCAGAAGTCGTTTTTTGGCCTGGGCGAGTCTATTTTGAAGAAGTGGCATTAGAAGAAGTGGGGGGTGTTGGTCGGGCGACGGGAGACGCGGTGCAGTTGGGCTGTGGGATATGCAGCGCAGGGGAGGCACACATGATTCATGCAGGAGTTGAGTGAGCCAGTCAGTCAGCAGTCTCATTGTGCAGTGGTCAGTGCTAGTCGCGTCCACAAATCGCGCGCGGGTGACAAAAGATAGACGAAACAAGTATACAAGATGAGTGTGGATGGGAGAGTTATAAGGGGTCAACCTCAGCGAATGTACCTCAATCAGATTGAGGACATTTTTAGCAAAGGCCAGCTTAGGAGTACCCTAATTTTAAGTTAATAACAATGTACCTACCTATATAGTTTTAAGTTTAAAAAATTTGGCTCTCAAAAGAAATTTCAATCGTTGTACTGTTGATATTTGGCTCTGTTGACTAATGAGTTTGCCAACCACTGGGCTGAGGGACCCCCCCACACCACCGTGCACGAATCTTCATACACTGGGCCCCTAGTCTATATATAAAAGGCTAAGTTGACTCACACATGTGCGATACATATACAACTCTAACTGGCACCAATCACACACGTGTTTCCATCTGTCGTTGTTGATCATGAATTTGATTCACACTTCTATTATAAAGGGCAAATTGCAATATTAAAATATTTCTTCTACTTCATTTCCTTTCATGTGCATGAATTTGTGCACTGGGCCATTAGTGAATAATAAGCATGGAAATTTTTGTCTTTAGGGAAAAAGACCTCTCTAAAATTCTTAACCAACTGTTTAATGATTATAAAGGGAATCCTAGGTCAGAGGTCAGCAAGCTGTTTCTGTAACAGCCAGAGCCTCAATGGCTTATGGTTTCTGCAGAAACTCCAAGCCTCTCCTCATTATTAGATAACAGTCTTGACTCTATGTAAATAAGTAGCTGTGGCTCTATTAGAATAGATCTTTTCTGTGAACAATAGTTTGATTTTCATATAATTTACCTGTATTAGGCAATAAGGCTTCCTTTGAATCTCAGATAATTAGGCACAGGGCCTAGGCTGCTGGGCCCTGGGACTCACGGGGACATTTCTGCTTCACTAGATGGAGCAACAATGCCGTGAGCTTCCTCTCCCCACCGCTAGGAACACATGACTCTTTAGCCAACACTGTACGTCAGGGCCAGTCAGACTCACTAGATCCTGCTTGGATTTGCTGTTTTCAGGCTGATCAGATCCACCGAGAGTTCAGTGACTGGACAGGGCCCAGTGCCCCTGCCTCTGGGGTTCAATGTCTCTCGTCACATTTGGACTTTCCCATTGAGAGGGTGCAGTTCCCAAGGTCTGGTTTTCATAGAAGAGTCTTCATGCAGCTCTTCAAATATGCTGTTTCCAGTCATCAATATAGTTCCCCATGCATTGGTGAAAGGTATGCCATGTGGGCACTCCCACGTGCAATTGGACTCACATTACCAATCAACTCCAACATTACCACCACCATAAACTTTTGAACTGCTTCTTCATAATTTAAAACAAGGGAGAGAGGGCATTTACATGTCACATAGAGTAGCACACCACCTCAACCTTTAGGGTCCTGCTGGGATTTGAGTCTAATCAAGGTAGCAACTGTCCCAGAAGAGCTCACTGTCTTTGTTACTCTGGTGTGCTTCCTCTTGAACATTTTCTGTTCCCTGGCAAATTCTGAATTATTCTACTTTCCTCCTGTTTGGGTTAAACACTACCATGATCCATTCCAGTCTTTCTCATATCTGGCTTGAAACCTGTGACAAAATTGATCTCCTCATGCTGAATTAGATCTCTTGGATACAAATCAAGTAAACCATCCATGTCCACTGTTCTGGAGCACTCAGAAAACTTTCAGAATGTCTGTGTCATCACCCCAGACATGGAAAGAGAACTCAGAAACCCCACTGGATTGCCACCACAGCCCCCACTCCTCCACTTAGTGTTACATGCCATAGCCCAATATTTACTAAGTGCCTTGAGCAGAATCTGGATTAGAACTTGTTTTTTAAGACTGAATGAATGATTTTTTCTTTTTATAGATACAATTCCTCATGAACTGATGCCTAAGGCCCTACAGCGTACCTGCTACTGCCCAGTCCTAACAGAAGCTCACACTGATATTAGTGAGGAAAAGGTAAGTACAGAGAAATGTACTCATATTATTCCAGAAGGAAATAACATTGCTTATCAACATCATACAAATCCATCAGGAGGACAGGCCGTGACGGCTTCAATGTCAACAGGCCACAGGGAGCTTTTCATGAGTGAACAGGTCTAGGTAGAGAAAGGGACTCCTTGTTTGACCGTAGGGTCCAAGGCATCACCTCATATAACTACTTTGATCAGCCCAGGTTGGATCAGGCCCACACTCATTGATGTAGTCTTCCGTGCAGGGCCCTTAATGACTCTGTGAGTGACATCACACCCGGGTCATAATGGACAGCTCAGGTTGCACGGTAACTTGGTGGCCCATGTTTAAGATTTGTTCTTTGTAACCCAGGAAATCCTGTGGGACAAATCTCTGTCCATCCACAGGGTGATGACTGCCCCTCATCCAGAATGTTTGCCCCTCTGGCTAGGACCACTTTTTTTTTTAAATATGGAACGCTTCATGAATTTGCTTGTCATCCTTGCGCAGGGGCCATGCTAATCTTCTCTGTATCGTTCCAATTTTAGTATATGTGCTGCCAAAGCGAGCACTGGCTAGGACAACTTTTGACTAATGGGGATGGAAGCCACCAGCGATGCCCTGATGGACTCAGCCAGAGGCTGGAGCCATTGCCGCCCACAGGTCTGTGGGGAGCCAAGACACCTATGCAGCTTGGCCCCTACTTACCTCTTCCCCAGCTCTCAGCAACCCAGGGAACCCGGATGATCAGATTTGCCAGCTTTCTACCATGAACCTTTCCAATTTTTCTCACTCTGGCTTGGAATCATTGACCCAAATATATACTCATGTCCTGAAGCTCTTTGTGCTGAAACTGAGTCTTGGCTATAAGTCATGTAAACAAACCATGTGTGCTGCTGTGGACAACTCAGAAATTTGTCAGATGGTCTATGTCATCACCACAGACATTCACAAGAGAAGCCAGGAGAGCCATTGGATTGGCACAGCGGTCCTCACTCCTCCATCTAGTGATGCTGTCACCCAGTATTCATAAACTGCCTTGTTTGGCGGACTCTGTAGTTAGAAATTGGCTTTGTAACTCTTAGTTTTCTTCTTTTCATAGACACCAGTCCTCATTAACTGTCTGGTGGCTAACACCCTGCAGCACACCTGCTGCTGACAAGTCCGAACACAAGCTTCATCTCATCCTGAGTGAACCAAAGGTAAGTAAACAAGGATATGCTCATGGGTGGGGAATCCTGAGCACCTGCACTGTGACTCACACACCACAATCCCAAGGTCCCAACCACAATCCCCATCTGTCGGGGACACTGGTAGGACCATCACGTCTGCTGCGGTGCATGGAGGGGGACACGCAGCAGCCTGCACCTGTGACAGTGCCTGTCTTTTTCCGGGTTGAACTCAAAAGAAGCAAACTTTCCGGTCACTCCATGGAGTCATATACCCAACTGAGGAGTAATCTGCCTCTAAAATCCAGAGGCTCCCTGGGCGCTGGTTCTCCATCTTGGTAGCAGGGCCAGATGCCAGCAATCATTATTTACCTCAGACACCTGCCTGCCCCACAGAAGAGCACTGGACACAAACATATTTCACTGAGTAAGAATTCTGAATTTCAGTCAGATTTCTTCCTCAGCTACTGACTCTAAAAGTGTATCAACTCTAGAGTAGTATTGTCCCACTCACTTGGCCCATTCTGGATAACGTCATCATTGTAACTGACCAGCAAGAAGTATTTCCTGTGGAAGAAAAGGGCAGTGAGGACCTTCAGCCTGTAGAGATGACTCATCCCTGAGGGAAGATAATGAAGGTGTGTGGGGGCCTTGCCACCTGAAAGAAGGCAAATTGGATTGAACTATGGGAACACGAGGAGGAGGCATTTGCCTGCACTGTAGTTGCATATGGAACAAGGTGATGTGGACTTTGAAGTTGCTCAAGTAAAGTAACCACATGGTACAGCAGCAGCATAGGGTCTCCTGTAGTTAAAGAATCGGTGAGTACACTGCCGCTTTCCAAGTTGTGTCTTCTCCTCTCTCTCTTTCTTCTCCATCTCCTACTCCTCCTCCTCTTGCTTCTCATCCTTTTCTTATTCTTTCTATTTCTTCTAAACTTTCTTTCCTCCTCCTCTACTCCTCCATCTTTTCCTCCTCTCTTTCTGGTTCCTGTCCAATCTCCTCCTCCTTCTCTTCCTCCTTCTTTCTCTCAAAACAAACCAAAAGCGTAATGAGGATGTGCCCAAATCCGCACTCCTGAATCTTTCAAATCCTTCATGTTGGCACAAATCTCTCATATTCATCAGGCAGATGGTACAGATTCTAACTTAATACTTGCACAGTTACAGGCAGTTCTTATGGATTGGTTTAGACTTTCTCTCCACAGTTGCCTTGACTCATCAGTGATGAGTGTGTGGGATAATTCCTCTGGTATAGTTATTTCAGTTATGCATTTTACAACCAGGAGCAACCACAGAATGGGTGAGATCAAATTTGGACCTATTTCAAAATGGACCTGAGCAAAAATTCACTGGTCACCTGACCCTCAAAAGCTCCTAGTCTTAGTGAGGGCTATAGTATTATTTTGGATTCTGAGACCAATTTCTGTTCATAACCATTTTCCTGTGGTCGCTGAATTATCTAGTTCATTGTTTCCCCCAAAGAGATAGTTACTCGGATAAAACTTTTTGAAAAGGGGCTATCAGCCAATGGGCCAACCAAAGCATTCCTTCTTCTATATTAGAGCAGGAATCAGTGGGCATTTCCATGTTACAATTTTTGGTCCATCTTTGGATGTCTTTTTCAGCCCACCATCTCAATAAACTTTATACAACTTTGATAATGACCCAAGCTGCAGATATAAATGCACAGTCTCTGTCTTGTCGCCCCAAACTATTAAATTCCCTTTTCATCACAATGTATATTTCTTTGAACATTGTCCCTCCACCATTAATTATTTCCGTACATAATCCATGTTTCCCTGCTTCTGTAAATCACTGCTTCTGTAAATCACAGAATTCACATGGCTCTTGTAAAGGGTAGCACACTTCCTCAAGGGTCGCACTCTGGGATTTGTGTCTAGTCGAGGTGGCAGCTGCTGCAGGAGAGCTCACTGCCGTTATCGTCCTTGTGTGTTTCCTCTTGCACATTTTCCCAGTCCATGAACAATTCTGAATTATTGTTATAGCCATGTAGGTTATAACTCTACCATGAACCTTCCCAGTTTTCCCATTTTCTCACATCTTTGGCTTGGAACCATTGAGAAAATGAATCTTCTCATGTCCAGCTGAATCTGGTGTCTTGGATATAAATCAAGGAAAACATCCATGTCTGCTGTTGCAGACCACTCAGAAATTTTTCAGAACATCTATGTCACCAGAGATATGGAAACTACAAACTAAAAACACATTGGATTGCCACAGCGATCCTCACTCCTCTGTTTAGTGATGCTGTAGAGATTGTCTTGAATGGACTCTGGAATAGAATTTGGTGTTTGTTTTCTCTTAATGATTGTCTTTTATTTTCCTAGCCATCTTCCTCAATAACTGTCTGATGGCTGACGCCCTAAGCACACCTGCTACTGCTCAGTCTTAACAGAGGCTTTCCATGATCCTTAATGAACAGAGGCAAGTAAACAAAACTATGCTGGCATTATTTGAAAACAGAGGAATGTCTCTTACTTTCAAAAACAAGAGGAAGACTGACAAAGATTCTTTTAAAATTATCCCATTATTAAATATTGGGGATCATGTAGTTAATGACATTATATTAACTTGTACAACTTCACAATGCAGCATAGCACACTCCAGTTTGTGCTCAACACTCACAGGATGGCATCCTTGTATTGGAACTCCTTTGCCATCGTATCCTCACTCATGCTTTTTCCCCTACGGTGACCGCCATGGAAAAAGTCTGCAGGTAGGAGATCTTCAAGGTGAATGAGGAGGTGAACGGCCCAATCTCTGCCCATCGTGATGGGTTCATTACCCACTGTCCTTCACAAACATCCCGAATGTCCTTTGTAGCGCAGCCGTCCAGTTTCCTGTTGGATATTGACATCATGCAGAGTCACCGGTAAGCCAGGCCACGACTTTGCTTCCTCTGTCAGCAGGTCATTGGGAGCCTTCCATGCGCCCACAAGTCTAGGCTGAAAGAGGGATTGGTTGTCTGGCAGGAGGGCCAGCTCTTATCTCACGGCTCTGATCCTCCGAGATCCCGTCATGTGTGAACCATTTCACCTCCATGTGGTCTCCTGTGTGTGGCCTCTTTAGGCTCCGTGAGTGACCTCTCACCCAGGTCACAGTGGACAGCCAGGTTGCCTGGTAACAGTGGCCCATGGTTAAGCACTACTTTTCTGAAACCCAGAGAGCCCTTTGTGGATAAGTCACAGGCCATCCTCAGCGTGAGGACAGCCCCTTACCCTCACTATCTGCCCCTCAAGGCTAGGACTGCTTAGGCCTAAGGAGGGGACGCAAGCCACCACTGCTGCCCACGTGGACCTCAGCCAGAGACTGGAAATCTGGCCCCTCCAGTCCACTAGGGAGCCGGGGTCCCTATGGGGCTTGTCCTCTAGGGTAGCTTCTTCACGTTCTCGAATGTTCTAAGAGAGGCCCCAGGGCCAAGGGTGCTGGGGCCCTGTGCCTGGCTAGGACTTTCGGAGAGAAAGGCCAGGGAGTGATATCAGGGCAGAGCCTCACTGAGAGAGAGGCCAGGGCCTAGGGCTTGCTCTCCCTGAGCAAGGCGCAGCCCTTTGGTGATGGGCCCCGCTATGTGGGGCCAGGCGGGCTCTCTGTGCGGGAGCTTCGGCTCTGGGTGCTGACCCTAGGCCGAACTCTGAGGCTAGCATCGTCTTTCACCGTGTCACGCTGACATTGACAAGTCACAGGCATTGTTCTTTTTCTTCTTTGAATGCTAATTGTCTCTGTATTTCCTTTCAGTTTCACCATAATCTTTGCCTCTAGGTACATATCAACACAGCAGATTTCTTTTTAAAACCTAGTATTGAAGATTGAATATCTTTCCCCATTCTAACCTTACATCACTCTCCCAAGGACAAATATGAAAACTCAAGGTATCTGAGGCCCGGACACACCTCCATGACTAGCCGGCTGCCTCGGAGCTGGGGACTCCGTGCTTCCTGCCATCAGCAGATCCAGCCCCAGAAACAGACGAGTTTACAATCATCTCTGAAAACTGCCACGAATGGGTGTCCTGTTCTAAGCCGGGTCACCCAGGAAGGACGGGGGTAAGAGGGACATTTTGCTCCAGAAACAGAATGTCCAAAAAGGCCCAGTCCATTATTTTCCCCAGAAACGGCTGGAGGAGAGTAAAATCCCAACATGAGCCTCGAAGGCCTCTGTGCCCAGGGGATGGCGTTGCCTGCTGAGGAGGGGCAGCAGGGGACACGGGCAGTTTCTCCACAGGCTGCAGCGGGAAGCTGGGCAGGAGCCTGGCGGGCCCCGGGTTCTCTAAGAGGTTCTTCTAGAAACAGACCCCTCAGATGCTTCCTCTCACTTCAGGTAAGAAGTTACTGTTAAGGCACTTGGGGAGTTTCCCTTCCAGCTTCAGAAAGGAGGCGCAGATATGTGAGTCATCAGTGCAGCCCCCCCCTCCACTCCAGGCCTTAGTGGGTGACCTGAAGGTGGGGCGTAGAAGTGGACAAAGGCTGCTGCCACCACCATGACACTAATTACCCGATGTGACTGGTTCCATGTGTCAACTTAATAGGACCAAGCGCTCTGTAACTGGAGCAGCCTGGAGGCCAGCTCTGGGGCTGCACAGCCCAGCCATGAGGAAAAGCCGGCCCAGCTGCCCGCGTGTGGCCTTGACACAGCCCCTGGTGAGAGTCAAGGGCGTGGTGGACACAACACTGCTCCAACCAGGGCCCAGGGACACCCCTGACCTTGTCCGCAGGTGTTTAGCGGGGACCCACTGTGCCACAATGGTGGCGGGATGCCCAGGACACAGATGATGGAGTGGTACATGAGCCAGGGCTGTGGGGCAGGGGTAATGGAACCAGGGCGCCAAGCTCCGTAATGTAGAGCAAGCCCCGCCTAATGCACTTTGCAAACTGCCCGAGAGCTTTCTGGGAAGAACTGTAGGTGGCGGGAAAGGGCCAGGAGGAGCTGAGGCAGAGCTCTGTGCCCAGGAACACCCCCAGCCCACCTGCCCCCAGCAGGGGCCGGAAGTTGGTCTGAGCAAGGTCAAGGTTCACAGAAAGAGAAACAGCAAAAAGAACCAGTAAGCAGAACCGTGCAGTGAAGGCTCTCCTTTCTGTGCGGGTGCAGACGCTGCTGGAAGCAGCCTGGGCGAGGGCCTGGCCGCTGTCCTGCAGCCGGTCAGGGAGCACAAAGCTGTCCTGCAGCCGGTCAGGGAGCACAGCCGGAGGGCAGGCCCCTGGCGCACTGCGCATGCATTTCTTCAGCTGTGGTTGGCTCAGCGATTCCCCACGAGCAGTTCTCCCGCAGGTGCTCCAGCTCAGCCCGGTCACCCTGTCCGATTCCCTGTTACTGGCAAGAGCCCGGTTGTACTCGGCCACCACTGGTCCCTTCTGAGCAGAGATCTAGCTGGTACCTCAATGCCCTGCACCTTCAGCAGGGGGACAGCCTGGGTGTGTCACCCCAGGGAGCAGAGACCTCCCTGGGAGGTTAGGCAAGCCGGCAACGGCCTGAGCTGGGGCCCACCACCCTCGCACTACACCCCCCAGCGGGCCAGGCGGCCTGCAGCTGAGCCTCCTGGTCTTCATGCTCCACCAGGCACCGTTCTGATGGCAACTGGCAGTGAGTCTCAAGGCTCAGAGCACAGGACTGGCCTGCAGGGAGCAGACACTCATCCCAAGACCCCACTGCTGCTGAGTTCCATCCGGAGCCTGTCAGAGAGCAGCCGCTGCCGTAGCCGGGCCTCATCTGAGTGTGCGCCAGCTTCACGCAGAGCACAAGGCATGTCTGCAGGTGTCGCAGAGCGTTCCCCTAACCGGGAATGGCCTTCAGCGTGGAAAAGACGGTCTTTAGTGAAAGAGACCTCTCCAGAGACCTCAGCCAGACATGCAAAGACTATCGAGTTATTCCAGGATCCAAGATCACATTTGCAGACTTTGTAACAGCCAGAGTCAATGGCTTAAGGTGTGTATTTAAACTCCAATCTCTTAGACGCAGCGTCATAGACAATATGTGAGCAAATAGGTGTGGCTGTATTCCCATAAAGCAGTATTTGTAGACACCAGAGTGTGCGTTTCACATCATTGACATGCTTTGGGCTGCGGGGCATTGTTTGGGCTCCAAGACAGAGGCCCAGGCTGCCTGGGTCCTGGGCCGCCATTGAACTCTCTGAGAGAGAGGACCAGGGCCCGCTGGGGGCCTCACTAGGCGTCTCTGAACGAGGAGCTGGGCTCCTCAATGCTGCCCTCTGCTCTTTGGGGCTGGGGAAGGCTCTACGGGGCTAGGTTTTGCCCTCTGAGGCCCCAAGGATTAGCTCAGTGGCTTTGGGGCTAGGCGGGGCTCCCAGGCGATGTCATGCTGCACATCGACACGTCCCAGGCTTTGTTTGTGTGTTCCCATTGGCAACTTACAATTAGTTACATTAAGCACCAGGCTGAGCACCAGGCTGGCCTGCAGGGAGCCCATCCACTGCAGCCGAGTTCCATCATGAGCCTGTGCGGAGAGCAGCAAAGGCCGTGGACTGGTTTCATTGGAGTATATCCCAACTTCACACAGAAGCATAAAAGCATTTACAGATGGTCCAGTGTTCCTGTTATCTGGGAAGTCTCAATATTGCCTAACTAACTTGGAAAAGATTGTCCTTAGGGAAATTGACCTCCAAAACTCTTAACCTGCTCGGCAAAGACTAGAAATGAGTCCAAGCCCTAGTTGGTTTGGCTCAATTCATAGAGCATTGGCCTTCGGATGGAGGGGTCCTGGGTTTGATTCTGGTCAAGGTCACATGCTGGGTTGTGGGCTCAATCCCCAGTAGGGGGCATGCAGGAGACAGCCGATCCATGATTCTCTCTCATCATTGATGTTTCTATCTCTCCCTTTCCCTTCCTTTCTAAAATCAATGAAAATGTACTTTTTTTTTTAAGAAAATGGAGTCCAAGACCCTAGAGCAGAGGTCTGCAAGCTGTTTCTGTAACAGCCAGAGACTCGATGGCTGTTGGTCTCTGCAGAAACTCCAAGCCTCTCCTCATAGTTTGACAGCAGCCATAGACTCTGTGCAAGCAAATAGCTGTGGTTCTATTTAATAGAATCTATTAGAATGAATCTTTTCTGTGGAAAATTGAGTGTATCTTTCATAAATTGACCTGTAGTAGGCAACAAGACATCCCTGAGAACCTGAGAGAAATAAGCACAGGGCCTAGGCTGCTGGGCCCTGGGACTCACGGGGACATTTCTGCTTCACTAGATGGAGCAACAATGCCGTGAGCTTCCTCTCCCCACCGCTAGGAACACATGACTCTTTAGCCAACACTGTACATCAGTGCCGACAGACTCACTAGATCCTGCTTGGATTGCTGTATTTCAGGCTGATCAGATCCACCGAGAGTTCAGTGACTGGACAGGGCCCAGTGCCCCTTCCCCTGGGTTTCAATGTCTCTCGTCACATTTGGACTTTCCCATTGAGAGGGTGCAGTTCCCATGGTCTGGTTTTCATAGAAGAGTCTTCATGCAGCTCTTCAAATATGCTGTTTCCAGTCATCAATATAGTTCCCCATGCATTGGTGAAAGGTATGCCATGTGGGCACTCCCACGTGCCATAGGGCTCAAATAACCAATACACTCCAACAGTCCCTCCTCCCTACACTGCTGAACTGCTTCTTTACTGAAAAGAGACTGGGCATTTCCATGCCGCCCCCTTGGGCCATCCTTGGAGGCAGTTGTCTGCCAACCATCCCAATCAACTTGTGGGCCTTGTGAAATGACCCACACTGCAGATGTAAATGCAGGCTCTTCCTGTGGGCCCAAATTAATAGGTGCCTTCATGTCCAAACTTATGTTTCCTTGAACATGTCCTCGACCGTTAATTATTTCAACACAGATTGCATACTTTTCTGCCTGGGTAAGTTTCAGCACTCACATAGTTCTTCCATAGAGTAGCACCCCACCTCAAGGTCAAACCTTCCCTTCACCTCAGTTCCCTGCTGGGGTTTGAATCTAGTCAAGGTGGCCGCTGCCACAGGAGAGGTCGCTGCCTTCATTACTCTTGGTGCTTCCTCTTGCACACTTTTCCAGTCTCTGACAAACCCTGAATTATCCCAGTTTCATCCCATACTGCTTACAGCCCTCCCATGATCCATCCCATTTTTCCTCGCATCTGGCTTGAAACCATTGTGAGATATACCTATTCATGTCCTGAATCTCTCCAAGCTGAAGGTATGCTAGCTATAAACCAGGGAACCATCCCTGTCGGCTGTTGCGGATTACTCAAGCATTTTCAGAACGTCTATGTCATCCCCTCAGGAAACTTTCCGATTTTCCCCACATCTGGCTGGAAGCAGAGGTAAACTATTGGTGCCCTGAAGCTCCTCAGGCAGCATTGGGAGCCCTGGACATGAACTCAGCAGGCGATAAAGTGATGAGAGGGAGCATGTTCGTGTGTGCTGCTGGGGGCCACTCAGAGCTGTTTCAGATTGCGTGTCATACCAGAGACACGGGAACTGGATGCAGGAACCCCGCTGGTTCCCACCGCAGTCCTCACGTCCAGAGAAGCTCTAGCCCAGTGTCTAGCCCCTTGCTTGGCAGGGCCCAGGAATAAAAACCGGGTTTTGTAACACTGCCCAGGAATAAAAACCGGGTTTTGTAACACTTAACCATTGACTTCCTTTCCTTTTCAAGACTCCATTGCTACTGCCCAGCTGCAACAGATTATTCGCCTGGTTTTTATTGAACAAATGATAGGTAAACAAATACATGTTCTTATTATTCAGACAAAGAAAAGCGTCTCTTCATTTCTTGAATATTAAATACTTAAAGATTACTGTTTTGGGGGTAATCAGTTAATCACATTAAAAACCTTCACTTGTTCACTTCATGGTACAACATAGCACACTCAGCTGTGTGCTCGCCACCAATGTCTGTCTCTCTGCCCTCTTGCCTTTGAGCCCCCATTATTCACCTGGCCCTCCCTCCTGCTTCCCCTGCGGTAAACACATGATTCCATGTGTGTATAGGAGACTTTGTTTCTTTTGTTTGTGCTTTCACATCCCACTGCCGAGGGAAAATATAGAACGTGCCACTTTATCCTTTTGACTAATGAAATCTCTCACTTTGAGGCTTCACTCTGGTGAGCATTACATGAGACGCAAACATCTTTGAATATTTGTGACCACTGAACAAGAACGTCCAACGAACGTCTGCCCAGAGAGCTTGTGAGGGATCTCCTAGTCAGGCTTCCTCAGTGCCTCTGCCTGATGCTGCAAATCCGAGGCAGAGCCCTGAGTCAGCATCTCCTCCCACAGCTGGGCATTGTCAGCCACGCACAGTGAGTGAGGAGGCGCCGCCCCACCTCTGCCCATTGTGGGGGCTTTGTGACCCACTGTCCTTCACAGACGTCCAGACATGGGCTGTCCTGCTGCAGCGGCCCCTCTCTGGTTGGCCCTCGATACCATGAAAATCATCGGGGAGCCAGGCCACAGCTTTCCTTCCTCTGTCAATAGGTCATAGAACACTTTCCAGGAGTCCACGGGTCTAGGCAGAAAGATGGATTCATTGTACAGAAGTTGGTACTGAGGTAAATTGGGACACAGACTATCTTCCTGCTTTGGTCCTCCCGGGTTGGATCATGTATGTAGCACTTTAAATTGAAGTTGTAGAGTTCCCAGTCTTTCTATTCCTTCTCCTCCTTCTTCTACTTCTCCCTCTCCTATTCCCTCCTCCTCCTCCCGTTTCTCCTCCTTTTTCACAAGTCAAATCAGATGGTCAGTGAGGATGTGTTCCAATGGACACAATCCTGCATATTCACATCCTTCCCGCGGCACAAATCTCTGCCCTTCATCCAGGAATGTGGGAGGCTTTGGGTTTCCTTCTTATCCTCTTACAGGCAGTTCTAGAGGCTTCTGCTTTGACTTTCTCACCCTAGTAGCCCCCACTCGGCAGTGATGAGTGTGGGGCTCATTCTGCTGCTTTGTCTATTTCGGTTATGCCTCCTGGGACCAGAGGAACCAAGGGTCGTCCCAACATATGTCCCCTACTTCAAAATGGACCTGAGCTGAAACTCATTGGTCACCTGACTCTTAAAACTCCTAGATTTAGTGCAGGGCCACAGTTATATTTTGGTTTCTGAGACTAATTTCTGTTCAGATCCATTGTCTTTGAATTATCTCGTTCATTGTTTCTTCCATATAGATAGTTGCCCTGGCTAAAAATAAAGAAATAAAAAGGCCTTCAGTCCACTGGGGAGGCATGAAGTAAGCTTTAGAGTACACACTTTTTGTTGTCTGTTAGGGGTCTTTTCTCAGGACGTTCTGGTCTCTCCTCCCTTTACGAATTAAGCTGTGTAAACTGGCTCGGCCAGGGGTCGGTTAATGTGCTGAGCGAATGTTTTTATGGTTCCAGTGACACCATTGTTCACTTCACCTAGGACAGTTCTGCTTCGATAGAGCCAGAGAAGAGTGATTTAGGGACGATGAAAGAAAGCAAGAATGATAGAGGAAAGGAAAGAAGGAAAAACACAAGAAGAAAGAAAAACAAAACAAAAAAACACACAAACAAAACCAAAAAAAATGGGTGGGATAAGAAGCAATATGAAGGGCAGAGATGAAATACAGAGAATAAAAACAAAGAATTGGAGGAATATGGGAAGGGAAACGGTTTAAAATAAAGAAGAAAAAACAATTGATGAGGAAAATAGAAGAAAGAGCAGATAGACCCCGAATAAGAAAAGCCGTAAAGACGAGTCAGCAGGAGAAAAGGCAAAGAAAACAGCGGAGTCGGAAAAGGGAAAAGTCAAATAGAGATGAAAACAGTAACGAAGCGATACGGCGGGGAGATAGCCGGTTTCTGACGGGCTTGAGGCAGAAGCGGCGTCCAGACCCCGGGTCCCCACGAGGGGGCGGTGCTGCGCAGCTTCAGGGACGGGCTGGGCGCCTTCCCGGTCCCGGAGCTGCGCCTCCGCGAGGGGCCCGGATACGCTCTGCGCTCGGTGGGCGGAGGCCTCGCAGGCAGTGCCAGGGGTCAGCCGGAAGCCTGGGGTTTCCATCAGCTCCCGGTGGCGGCGGGGGGCGGGGGGGGCAGTCTGGTTCCCGGATCGGGGGGCGGACGGCCCCACCCCATCCAGTCACTGACCCTCCTTGAAACTGTCCAACCCGCTAGGCGTGGCCTCCGCAGTTGTCGCCTCCGAAAATATCGGGGCTCCTGGGGGGGGGGGGGCCTCGGGCGGGGTTTCCCTGTTTCCTGAGCTGCGGCGTCTGGGGGGCTGGCTCCTCAGGGAAAAAGGCCGTTCGTTTCCACGTGGGGGATGTGAGCTGCTGAGCCGGACTCCCGGCCGCTGCTTCTCCAGGTCGCCCAGCAACGCTGCCCACCAGCCTCTCCGCAGGCGCCGCCAGTCCTCACTACCCTCCCTGCCTCAGAGCCTGGGCTGAAAGCTACAAAAACAAAGCAAACAAACAAAAACCCCTCCGGTGTTTGGGGGGAAAATACAAGGAACAGGCTTTCTCTCCGACCAGCTCCAGGCGACTGGCTCCAGACGCCCCGGCGCCAGCCGACCCTCCGGAACCCACAGGCCCCGCTGGGCTGCGGCCCCTCGGAGCTGGGTCAGCCCCCTGCGGCCTCACCCCCTACCAGCCCCGGGCGGGCCGTCCTTGATACAAGTCCTGCTCAGCGGGCGCAGTGGGTAACCGGGGAGAGCCCACACTTGAGTTCTATTGTCAGCCTGGCTGGGGGGGAGGGGGGGTGCAGTGAAGGTCTGCCCATTCCACCACCATCTTCTCTCCTCGCCAGAACCTTTTGATTAATTAAATCTTCCACTTTGATGCAAAGAAAAATGTAATAAGCAAAAATCTCTTAGATTGTGCCCATTGGTGAAAACTGTCCTCAGGCCTCTGCATATGCCAATGTGAATATTTCCCTCTCTGGCTTCTCTTCTGCCAGCTCTATAGCAGGGCATTTCGGCCAGAACCATGAGTCAGCGTGAACTTGCATCTCAGCTCAGGTGTCGCTCAGCAGAGTGAGTGAAGGTGACCTGCAGCAGGGTATGTGGCCCTGCCCTTCAGGAATGTCTGCAGGGCTCTGTGGCTGCAGCTGCTCGCTCTCTGCTGGGTCATCGAGATGATAGCTTATGGCTAAGCCAGGCCACAGGTTTCTTCCGCTGCCAACAGGTCATCGGGAGTTTCCTGTGAGTCCAGGCTGCAAGCGGGATGGAGGACAATCGGGCCAGCACTTACATGACTTCTTTGAGCTTCCTGAGTCCTCCCAGGTCAGATCACGTATGAACTCGTTAGATGGACGTTGTAATCATTCTGTGTGTCACCAGCCTTAGGGCTCCATGGGTTCCATCACACCCAGGTCGAAATGGACAGCTGGGTGGCCTGGTAACTTGGAGGCCCATGGTTAGGCATTTCCTCTGCGAAACCAAAGAAACCCTTTGAGACAAACCTCGGTGCATTTTGAGGGGCGACAGGCAACCCCCCTGCCTGTTTGCCCCTTATGCCAGGGTGACTTTGGGCTGAAGGGCGTTTGGAAACCGTCGTGTGATGCTTATGGAACTGAGCGAGGGAACGTTTCCCTTGATCTTCAGAGGCCCCTGAAGGGTCAAGATACGCATGGACCTTGGCGTCGGGGTTCCTTCTCCCAAGCGCTGCGCAGCACAATGTGACAGGAGGCTCTGGTTTGCCAGCTTCTGACTCAGTCCCTGCTGTTTCTCTGGGGCTCAGGAGGTGGGAACATCATGGAGGGACTCCGCTGCCCTGTGCTGTCATCTTCCTCACCTTTCTCATTCTGGACACTAAAGTGACAAAAGCGGGAGCTCTTAAAGGCTGGTTTACTGGGTGGAAAGATTTTGCATGTTGAGTGATGCGCCAACCATGTGGAAAAAACATTATTTGCCAAATTTGCCTCAAAGAAGGCCAAAAGTTGCTCCCCAAAAGGACAATAGCTGTTTGCTGATGATATCAAGACCTTGGTGTGAAAGTTAGAGCATTTATACTGTTTTCCACCCACAGGCCTTCCTAAGGCCCCAGCCAGAATCGCTATCTGCCAGGGATGCTCAGAGGACCGTCACGTCTGCTGCGGGGTATGGACCAGGTCACAGAGCAGCTTGCACAGCGGCCTGGACCTGAGGGATCTACTGCCTCTGACATCCAGAGGCCACTGGGCGCTGTGCCTCCACCTTTGTCGGGGGGGGGGGGCGGCTGGATGGCAGCCATTATTTTTTACCTCAAAACAGTAACTTTTCCTGCTGAATGCACTAGACACAAAACCATTTCACTGAGAGGAATTCTGAATTCTAGTCAGATTTATTCTCAACTTCTGACTCTAAAAGTGTATCAAGTCTAGAGTAGGACGGGTCCCACTCACTAGGTCCAGTGAGCCTCGCATCATCTATGTAACGGACCGACAGAAGTACATCCTGTGGATGGAAAAGGCAGTCAAGACCCCTGCAAAGGGCATGAAGCTGTGGAGCTGACTCACCCCAGAAGTGAGATAAGGAGGGAATATGCCGGCCTTGCCAGCGGAGGGAAGGCAGCTTAGATTGAACCGTGAAACACAAGGGGAGGCACTGTAGGTGCGTATGGGTACCAGGTGAGGTGGACTTTGAAGTCACTCAAGCAAAGTAAACCCACAGGTCCAGCAGCAGCAGAAGGGCCCCTGTAGCTATAGTCTGGGTGACTGAACAGCCATTTTCTAGGTTGTTTCTTCTATTTGTTTTTCTCCTCCTTCTCTGTCTCCTCCTCCTCTTCCTCCTGGTCCTCCTCATGCTCCTTCTATTCTTCCTCCTCCACTTGCTCCTCCCTTTCCCACTCTTCTTCTTCCTTCTCCTAGACCTTTTTCCCCCCTCCTTTTGCCCAAGCGAAATCAAAAGGTTAATGAGGATGTGCTGCTGTCGGCACTTCCTGTGTCTTTCAAAACTTTCCTGGTGGCACAAACCTCTTCTGTTCATCCAGGTCTGTGGCACAGCTTTCCATTGACCACTTACCTAGCTCCAGGCAGTTCCAATAGCTTCTGGTTAACCTTCCCCACTACAGTAGCCCTCACTCATCAGCTATGGGTATGAGGGCTCATTCTGCTGCTTTGTCTATTTCAGTTATGTATTCTAGAATCAGGCCAACTACTGGATGGGTCTGAACAAATTTGGACCTACTTCAAAATGGGCCTGAGCTAAAACTCATCAGTCTTGTGAGCCTCAAAAGCTCCTAGTGTTAGTGCAGGGCCAGAGACATTTTTTTTTTTCTGAGAACAATTTCAGTTTAGAACCATGTCGTCCCTGAGTTATCTGGTTGTTTCTTTCTTGCAAATAGTCACTTATCCTGCTTTACAAAACAAAACAAAACAAAACAAAAATGCCATCATTCCATTGGGGAAATGCCTGAATTAAAGTGAATAATATACATGTTTTCTTGTCTGTTGGGGGTCTTTTCACAAGAGGTTCTTGCCTTAATTTTTTTTAAGTTTAAACTTGCTCATGTCAGAGACTGCTTAATGGGCTGACTGCATGTTTTGTGATTCCAGTGACAACACTTTCTACTTCACCAGGACTTCTGCCCAAGTGGATCAGGGAAGAAAGCACTGTGCTTGCTGCCCACAGTTCTGGGAACATGACTCACTAGCCAGCACCAGTGGGTGCCAGTCTGCCTCCTTTAAGCTGCTTTGACTTGCAGTGTTTTACTGTGATCAGATCTACTGTGCATTTGAAAGACACAGGGCCCGCTGCCTCCTGGGTACCCACTGACTCTGTTCTTTGTAGGTTTCCCATGGAGAGGCTTCAGCCTCCAGCATCTGGCCTTCAGAGAAGAGACCTCACCCGGCTCTTGAGATGTGCTGTTCCCACTCTCCCCTGTATTCCTCAGTGTCCTGGTGGGAGGTTCGCCAGGTGGGCATGCACAGATGTGGGCAAGGCCTCACATGACCAATCCACTCTAACACTTCTGCCTCGTGAACTTTTGAACTGCTTCTTCTTTATTAAAACAAGAGACAGTGGGCACTTGCATGTCACATTTATCAGGCCGTCACTGGATGCATTTGACAGTCAATTGTCCCAGTAAACTTTTAGAGCCTTTTCTAGTCACCCACTCTGCAGATCTGAATGCAGAGTCTCTGTCTGGCTGGCCCAAGTTAATACGTTCCCTCTCATCCCAATCTATGTTTCTTTGAACATTCTTCTCCAACATGAATTATTTACACACATGTTCCATGCTTTTCTGCTTGTGTGAGTCACTGCACTCATGTAGTTCTCCCAAGGAGCAGCACACTTCCTCAGGGTCACATGTTGTCCTTCGCATTTAGGTTCAAGCTGGCAACGTCTGCCGGAGAGCTCGCTGCCACCATCACACCTAGTGTGTTTCCTTTTTTTTAGCACATTTTCCAAGTCTGTGACAAATCAGGAATTATTCTAGGTTCCGTCCATTCAGCTTCACTAGGAATCTTTCCAATTTTCTCACCTTTGGCTGAACCATTGAAAAAGAATAATCTATTCATGTCCTTGATCCCTTCCATCGGATCTGGAGTCTTGGATATAAACTAAGTAGGCCAGCTTCGGTGATGATAAAGAGCAAGTCCATGTCTCCTGCAGGGGACCAGGCAGAATTTTTTCAGAATGTCCGTGTTGTCACACAGACATGGGCACTAGATGCAGCAAACCCATTGGATTGCCACAGTGCTCCTTGCTCCCCACCTACCGATGCTGTAGCCCAGGACTTAGAGATTGCCTTGCTTGGCAGGAGTTTGGATTCAGAACTCGGTTTTGTAACCATTAGCCATTGATTCTCTTTCTTTTCTTAGACATGATTCATCCATAATTGGCTGATGGCTGATGCCCTACAGCACACCTTCTACTGCCCAGTCTCAACAGCTGACTCACCTGACCCTTGTTGAACAGTGTCAGCAACCAGAATATATGTATATTATTCAAAACCCAAAAGAGGTGCCTCTTCTTCTCTTGAGCACATGTGGGACTAAGAGAGTTGCTTTAAATATTTTACAATTTTGGGAGGGGGGGAGTAACATGTTTAATAACATTATATAAATTTCAGTTGTGCACGTTTATAGTACAATATAGCTCACTGCATTATGTGCCCACCAGGAAAGTGTGGTCTCCTCTGTCTTCTTCAAGGCCGTCCTTACCCTTTCCTTTTCCTTTTCTTGTAACCACCATGATTTTGCCTGCATAGAGGAGATTTTTTTCATTTGTTTCTTTTGTGCGTAGTTTTATATTCCATAGATGAGGACAAAATAGAATGTTCCACTTTATCTTCTTGATTAATGAAATCCGCACTTTATCTTCTTGATTAATGAAATCCGCACCCATCCTTGTATATTTTTTCAAATTGAGTGACTGTCTGACAAACTTATGCCCTTTGCAAATTGAGTGACACCCAGTCATGTTCCTTTCATGTCCCTGACTATGACTGCAAGATAATGGCCCGCACCATGAATCAGTATCTCCTTACACATCTGGTCATTTGTCATTGCAGCAAAGTGAATGTGGAGATGAGTAGCCCCAAATCCGCCCATTGTGAAGGTTTTATTACCCACAATCCTTCACGAATGTCCAGAGAGGGTTGGCGACGCTGCAGCAGCGCACTTTCTGGTGGGTCATCCAATTCCTGCAAAATCATTGGTACCCAGGCCTCGACGTTCCTTCCTCTGCCAAAAGGTCACAGGGAGCCTTCCATGAGGCCACAGGGCTAGGCTGAGAGAGGGAGTCATTGCTGGCAGTGGGGCTGGTGGGAATTTGGACCACCTCTATGGAACTGCTTTGATCCTCCCAGGTTCACTCTTGTACGGGCTACTTTAAGTTGATGTTGTCTTCCTGTGCATGACCTCTTTGTGACCCCGTGGTGGACATCACATGCAGGTCATTATGTACAGCTCAGGTAGCATGGTAACTTGGTAGCCCATGGTTAAACATTCTTTGCACCTGAGATAACTCTTTGTGACCAATTAGAGTCTATCTTCAGGGCAATTACAGCTCCAAGCCATGAATGTTTGCTTGTCTTAGCTAGTGCTGCTTGGGTCTAAAGAGGGGGTGGAAGCCACCGTGATGCCCAGATGGACCTCAATCAGAGACTGGAAATGGCTCCTCCCCCAGTTCTCTGGGGAGCCAGGATCTCTATGGAGCTTGGCTTCTAGGATTACATCTGGCTTCACTCAAACTCTCCAAGAGAGAGACCCAGGGCTAAGGCTGCCTCGGGCTTGGGCCTTGCTCTGACACCCTGAGAGAGAGGCCATGCTGTGTTCCCAGGCAGCCCTGTGCCTCGCTCTGACTCTCTGAGCGAGGGTCCCAGGGCCTTGTCTGCCAATCCTTTGAACTTCACTCATACTCTCACAAGGAGAGGCTGAGCTCTTCAGGGCGAGGCTCCACTCTTTGGACAAGACTCAGTTCTCCAAGGATCTGAGCCTTGACTCAGAGGGTCCTAGGCAAGGCTAGACTGCAAGGCCAGCATCAGTCTTTAATGATGTCATGCTGCACATTGAATAGTCACAGGCTTTCTTGTTTTAGCGCTAATGGTCTCTATACTTCCTTTTTTTATACATATTTTATTGATTTTTTTACAGAGAGGAAGGGAGAGGGATATAGAGTTAGAAACATCGATGACAGAGGAACATCGATCAGCTGCCCCCTGCACAATCCCCACTGGGGATGTGCCCGCAACCAAGGCACATGCCCTTGACCGGAATCGAACCTGGGACCCTTGAGTCCGCAGGCCGACGCTCTATCTGTTGAGCCAAACCGGTCAGGGCTCTATACTTCCTTTTATTTTCATTACAGTATTTGCTCCAGAATCAATAGCAATGGTAGCAGATTTCTTTTTAAAGCTTAGAATGAAATATTAAACACCGTTCTCCTTTCCCAACTATACTCTTACATTACTCTGTCAAGAAATAAAATTAAAGCTCAAGGTACCTGAAGCCTGGTTGCAATGTCATGACAAGCCAGCTCCCTCGAAGCTGGTGACTGTGCTTCCTTCTGTCAGCAGGTCCTGGCTCAGAAAGACAAGGCTGGCTGACAGTGTTTTCTGAAGTGTGTCACTGGTCCCACTCTGCGATAAGAATGGCGGAAATGCCCAGGACACAAATGACGGTGTGGTAGACGAGCCGTGGGTGTGGGAAGCAGTAAGAGTGATGAGCAGGGGACCAAGCTCCCACAATCAGTAGAGGAATCCTGAGGAATCCAGTGTGAGGAAAGTCCTGGAGACTTCCTCTAAGTGACAGCAGACGGAGAAGGAGCAGGGGAAGCTGAGGCCGAGCTCTCCCCCCTCGGGAAACTGGCGGCCTAGTGCGCAGACCTGTCCTGCACCTTGTCCCAAGGCCAGACCGAAACACCACTAAGTAGAGAACATTCACCTGGAATTACCAGCTGAGGTCCAGAGGGGGAGACGTATATCAAGCTTTTCCCCTTCGGTTGAGAAGGCTAACCGCTATTTTGTAAAACTACTATGTGGAATTCTCTGCTACTCTTTAGACGGCCTCTTATTCTAAAAATATAACTTTGCTTTCTAGCATGCTTTGGCCTGCTTGAATAATGAGGAAGATATGGATGTGCCTCTCGCATCGATGTTTGTCTCTCACGGCCTCCCTCCCCCTCCCGTCCTCCCCCTTCCACAGTCTCTGAAAAGCAACAACGGTAATGGCCCAGGTGAGGATGGACAGCACAGAAAGGGTCCCGCACAGTGGGGACCTTGGTGTGACAGCAGAGGTCAGCAGGGGGAGCCCTGGAAGTGTCTCAGGGGTGTGGCGGCGTGCGCCCTGGGGGTCAGCGGGGCTCCTGGACAGTGAGCAGCTGCAGGTCTCACAGTAGCGTGAGGCTGGTGGCAGGGCTGGTGTCCCTGTGGAGTGTGGCCTGCAGCAGCCCAGGTGTCCCAGCGCGCTGCTGCTGCTGCTGGAGGTCCTGGGTGGCACACTGGAGGGTGGGCAGTGGGAGACGTGCAGTGTCAGTCGTGTGTTGTCAGTGGAGGCTGTGAAGGTGTCACAGGAGTGGGTGGCAGGTAAAGAAACTGGAATTTTCACTGGGATGAGGCCTGTGGAAGCTGAGCTGTCACTATGGAATATGAAGCACCTGGGATCTCAGGGTGCCTTGTGGTTGTGGGAGCGGGAGGAATCATAGTAAGAAGGGGCAGCGGGAACGAAGGGGTTCACAAACAGTTGTCACTCATGCGGGCCGGGACTTTCCACATGGAGTGAGGCCAGCGGAGGCTCGGGTGTCAGCGCTGTGTACGTGCCAGGAGACGTGCCTGTCCCACTGAGATGTGCAGTGGCAGCTGCGGGGAGAGGCCAAGAGGACTGTGGGAGTGGAAAGCCGGGTGTCCTGGTGGAGGTGGGACAATGAAATCCCTGGGGCAGCGAGCAGTGGAGTGAGAGCATCCCAGCTCTGGAGGGTCCCACCACAGTGCTGGCCTTTCAGTCCCTGGGTACCTAGTTTGATCCTGGGCAGCAGGCCGTTCAGGCAGCTACAGTGGATGTGGGCATTCGGGGGCATGGGGTTTCGCTCTGCCACATGGGTATTGGGATGTGGGGTTCAGAATACCATATCGGCAGGGGGAGACGTGAAGGTCTCGGGGCGGCTAAGGAGATTGAGAGCCTGGTGTGGCCTATGAGGGTGTGCGCAGGAAGCGTCATCTTGGGCCACAGCAGTGTGAGAGCAGACCGTGGCCGAGGGGGCCGAGTGGACTGGGCTGGGGGTTTCTGAGGTGACCCACTGGAATAGAGGGTTTGAAAGTCTGCTCATTGCCATGGACGGTTTGGCTCAGTGGATAGAGCATCAGCCTGTGGACTGAAGGGTCCCAGATTTGATTCCGGTCAAGGGCACATGCCCGGGTTGAGGGCTGGGTCCCCAGTGGGGGGTGTGCAGGAGGCAGCTGATCAATGACTCTCTCACATCATTGATGCTTCTATCTCTCCCTCCCTCTCTGAAATCAATTAAAAAAATAAAGAAAAGAAATATCTTTAAAACAAGAAAGAAAGGCTGCTCGTCGCACAGATGTGCGTGCGCAGTGGGAACCCTGCATATGTGGCCTGGAAGGCAGCAGCTGGTGCTGCAGAAGACCTCAGAAAAACCAAGCGACACTTTGAAGAAGTGGAAAGGCACTGTTTGAATTACACGGGCGGACTCTGGGAAATAATTTCCAGATCAGAGTGAAGTAGCATGTGGAATGCTTCGGGGTCTTTGTTCTGCAGATATGCCCCCTCCCCCGCTTCATGGCCCTGCAGGAAGACCCCAGGTGTTGATGATCTGTCCTGGCGCCAGTGATAATGGCTCCCCCCACCCCAGGGAAGCTCATTGTTCCTGACTCGCCTTACAAGACCAGTTTCCTCCTCACTGGCATGCGGTGTGACCTGCGGGATCTGGGGTGGCTCTGCGGTGCTTGTTATTGGGGAGCCTAGAATGTCATACAGGATCGTGTCCAGTAGGACCTCTCGGGTGGCACTTTGGATTGTGGCCTTTGCTAGCTCCGCAGTTGTGACCGAGCAGTGTGGCCAGGGCAGCCTGGGTGTCACAGCGGTGTGTGAGCAGCAGGGGACGTGGAGTGTGACACTGGAGGGTGGGCAGTGGCAGGTCTGAAGGTGTCACTGAAACAGGAATTTTTAGGGGTGAAATAGGACAGGTTTAGGAAAGTTTAGAAATTAAGGGGACCATGGAGAAAGCACAGGGCTGCAGAGCAGCAGAAGGTGTATTTCCATAGAATGGGGAGCTGAAAAGCTGCAACAGGTGCATTTCCATAGAATGAGGAGCTGGGAACAGCGGAAGGTCTATATTTACAAAATAAAGGGAAGGAAGCCCCGCATCCAGAAGGAGGAGAAGGAAGCCCAGAGGGAATAGGAAAACAATAAGGAGGGAGGAACTCACGTGTCCCCTGTAAGGTTGGACCATTGAGCCCAGGAGTTGCTATAGTAACCAGTCCAAGGGAATAGTGACCGATCAGGAGGGACATCAAGGCACCAGGAAAGGAGCTCAGTGGGACCCTTTCCCCCTCCCCACTTGGGAGTCTGCACTTGTTCTTCAATAAATCTCCACCTTTGCTCTACCACCTTCCTTCCGTGGATTCATTCTTTGATTCCCACGGAGAGAGCCCGGGAACCAGTCTGCCCAGGGGAACACCGCGTGTCCAGTCCGAAACTCCCACCTCATCACAGTTGTGAGTGGGCAGTGAGGCCCCTGTGTGGTCACAAGGGCTGTGGCCCAGGGCGATGGCGGCTCCGCTGGAATGTGGGGTGCATGGCAGGAGCCTGGGGTTGCCCATTGGAGAGTGCGAGTGGGGAGAGGGTGTGGGGCGTGGAGCGTGAGCTCAGGTGGGAGCCCAGGGCAGAGGGGCCTGGAGGCGGGCTGCGTCTCTTAGGGCTCCCAGGTGCCGCCACCACCACATTCGGGGATACCACCCTGAGCGCTCACCATGGCCTCTGAGCTGGGAGGCTAAGCGGCCTCAGGCCTGGTTAGTCATGAGTGGGAGGCCCTGGCCGGTTTGGCTCAGGGGAGTACCGGTGCTGTCAGCTTTCTGCCCCAGAGATGGCCTCCCGGCCCCCCCCACCAGCCCCCACTCCTGGGGCCGCACCCCGGTGTGCTAGGGGCGGGGGCCTGACAAAAAGAATTACTAAGTAGGCTGAGGGGCAGGGACCATGGGAGAACAAAATTGCTAATTATCTCGCTAGAAAAGCAATGTGTCATGATTGAACCCTGCCAGGTGTGACCCTGCTCGTAATTGTATGTAAACTTTTTACCCTGCCAGTACCAGGAACGACTAATGAACCGCTTTGCAGTTTGTTTTTCTTTTAAAAAAAATACTTTGTAGTGTTGCAGATAAAAGGTCATACTGTACTCTCGGTAGGCACTGCAAGCCGTGGGGCTCTTATGGGAAGAGCACGGCTGGCAGTCAGCTGGCCAGCTTAATAAAGGCACTTAAAATTTAAATTCTGAGTCGGTGGTCTATCTCGCTGAGCTAACCCATAACATTTGGAGGCCCGCAGCGAGATCCCTGGCAGGGAGGAGAGGGACCCCCTATTTAAGGCAGGAGGCTCTCCCCCAGCAGGGGTGAGAGGGACCCCTTATTTAGGGCAGGAGGCTCTCCCCCAGCAGGGAGGAGAGGGACCCCCTATTTAAGGAAGGAGGCTCTCCCCCACTTGTCGCCGGGCACGCAGTGAGATATACCACATCCCTGTGGGTAACGACTACCAAGGAGGCCTCCAGTCCACCCAAAAACTTTCAATTCGGAAACCAAGCCACCTGGACTATCGAGAGAGGTAAGGACCGGTCGTTAAACAGGAATTGGGACGTCCCACGGAAGGACCTATATGGAGGGCTGGATGCAGCGGTACTCCTGGTCCTGACCCGTGGCCACGACGGTGGCCAGGGTCCCTGGTAGGTGCGGCTGTAGGCTGCACCGGGTTTGTTTGTCTGGTGTTTGTTTGTCTTAGTGTTTGTTGTCTTGGTGTTTGTCAAAATGGGACAGTCGTCGTCTGCTTCTGTGTGCTCCCCGCTGCAATGTTTTCTTAAGAATTTTCAGGACTTCAAGAAGAGAGCCGGAGACTACGGATATGATGCTCTTGATTTACACAATTCTGTGAACGGGAGTGGCCCACTTTCCAGGTGGGATGGCCGGACGTAGGGACTTATGATTTAACCACCGCTTTTCGGGTTCACCATGTTGTCTATGGCCGGCCGGGTCACCCCGACCAAATTCCCTATATTCAAGTGTGGGTAGATATTTTGGCTGAAAAACCAAGGTGGTTAAAGAGTTGTCAGAATAAGAAAAAGAAATTGGGACAGAGACAGACAGTCCTCTTGGCTTCGGCCCAGAAGGGCAAAACTCCCCCTGTTCTGCAAGGTCCAGGTGAGGAGCCACTCCCCGGGGTCAGGCCGCCTCCCTATGTTCCCCCGGCTCCGGATCCAGGTGAGCCCCGGCCTCAGGCCCAGGCCACGCCACCAGCTCTTGACCTAGAGCCCCTGCCTCCCCCGACGCCGATTGTCACCCCTCCGGACGCCCCAGCGGGAGGGGCTTTGTCGTCCTCCAACCCCTTCAGTCTGTCCCATACTAGACAGGGAACAGAATATGGAGCATCCGGGGGTGTTGGGCTGGTGGCCCCAGCACCTCTCCTGCCCTTGAGGCAGGCTGGGCCACCAGACCTGGGCCTGGACGGCCAGCCTTTCATGATTTATGTCCCTTTTTCAACTAGTGACCTGTACAATTGGAAGAACCAGAATCCTTCTTTCTCCCAGAACCCACAGGGGTTAATCTCTCTTTTGGAGTCTGTGTTTTTTACCCATCAACCTACCTGGGATGATTGTCAACAGTTGATGCAAACTCTTTTCACTTCAGAGGAGAGAGAGAAAGTCAAGGCGGAAGGGAGGAGATTTGTGCTGGGTCCAGATGGGCAGCCTACCTCTGACCAAGACAGATTAGAGGCTGTGTTTCCCTCCAGGGGACCTAACTGGAACCCCAATAGTGAGAGGGGAAAGGAGGCTCTCGATCGGTATCGCCAGACTCTATTGAGGGCCATCCGAGCTGCTGCTCGGAGACCCACAAACCTCTCTAAGGTGACAGACAGTCCAGGGGCCTAATGAGAGCCCGGCAGCTTTCCTTGAGAGGCTGTGCGAGGCCTATCGGGTGTATACCCCCATTGACCCTGATGCCCCGGAAGGTCGAAGGGCTGTCATTATTGCATTTGTTTCCCAGTCGGCCCCAGATATTAGAAAAAAATTGCATAAGTTAGAAGGCTTTGAGGGGAAATCAATCTCTGAGTTGGTTGAGGTGGCCCAGAAGGTTTTTAACAATCGGGAGGACCCGACGGCAAGTTTAAACACCCGGATGGCCAAGGTCCTCCTGGCCCTAAATGAGGAAAAAGGCCCAAAGGGCCGGAGAGACAATAAGAACAAAGGAAAGCCTTGCGGGAGAAAAGAAGTCCAACCCCGGCTTGGGAAAAATCAGTGTTCACTTTGCAAAAAGGAAGGACACTGGAGAAGGGAGTGCCCTGAACGTGCGGGGGAGCCGAGTCCCGTGCTGGTGGAGGAGATGGATTAGGGTTGTCAGGGCTCAGCTGGCCCCCGAGAGCCCAGGATAACTCTGACAGTGGGGGGCCAAAAGGTGGACTTCCTTGTGGACACGGGAGCCACCTTCTCTGTCCTGCAACAGCCATTGGGTCCTGTCTCTAAGACCAAAATCCCCATCAAAGGGGCAACTGGAAAAGTGAAATCCTACCCATGGACTAAAGGTCAGATCAGCGACCTAGGAAACGGCTCAGCGACTCACTCATTTCTAGTAATGCCAGAGTGCCCTTACCCTCTGCTAGGCCGGGACTTGCTGAGTAAATTACGGGCCATAATCTCTTTTGAAGGGCCAGGGCCAGAGGTCAAGTTACAAGACCCAGGGACTGCGGGGATCTATCTCCTGACATTGCCCTTACAGGAGGAATATTTACTACATGAGGAGGAGCCGGGGGAAGTCTCAACAGATGCCTATCTCCAACAATTAAGACAGGCTATCCCGGGAGTTTGGGTGGAGGACAATCCGCCAGCGTTAGCTAAACACCGGCCTCCAATTGTAGTCCAGCTGACCTGCAGTGCCACCCCAGTCAGAGTCCGGCAATATCCAATGAGCCAGAAAGTGAGAGTAGGAATCGCCAAGCACATTAAGAGGCTGAAAGAGGCTGGAATCTTGATTCCTTGCCAATCTGCTTGGAACACTCCCCTGGTGCCAGTACAGAAACCAGGGACTGAGGATTTCAGGCCGGTGCAGGACTTAAGGGAAGTAAACAAGAGGGTTGAGACTATCCATCCTACGGTTCCAAACCCTTACACTCTTCTCAGCCTCCTCAAGCCAGAACATCGGTTCTATACTGTTTTAGACTTAAAGGATGCCTTTTTCTCCCTTCCCCTGGCAAAGCAGAGTCAACCTATCTTTGCCTTCGAGTGGGTGGACCCGACAGAGGGAGAGTCCGGACAGCTAACTTGGACCAGGTTGCCACAAGGGTTTAAGAACTCACCCACTCTGTTCGATGAGGCCCTAAACCAAGACCTCTGGGAGTTCTGTCAGGACCATCCACGGGTGACTCTGCTCCAATATGTAGACGACCTCCTACTGGCCACGGAGGAGGAACAGGACTGTAGACAGGCCACTCGAGAGTTGCTGACCACCCTAGATCATTTGGGGTATCGGATCTCAGCCAAGAAAGCTCAGCTATGCACTACCCGAGTAACGTATTTGGGTTACAACATAGAAGAGGGTAGGTGAACTTTATCCAGTAGCAGAATAAAGGCCATCTTGTCAATCCCCAGGCCTACCACCAAAAGGCAAGTCCGGGAGTTCCTCGGGGCAGTGGGTTGTTGCAGGCTATGGATACTAGGTTTTGCAGAAATTGCAAGACCACTATACTCTGCAACAGGGGGAAAGGAGGCTGCCCTGGTCTGGACAGAAAAGGAAGAAGAGGCTTATAAGAGACTGAAAGAAGCCCTGGTGAGCGCCCCGGCACTCGCCCTGCCAGACCTAACCAAACCCTTTCAGCTATATGTAGCTGAAAACAAAGGGGTGGCGAAAGGGGTCCTCACACAACCCCTAGGACCATGGAAACGCCCCGTTGCTTATCTCTCTAAGAGACTTGACCCGGTGGCCTCGGGATGGCCCAACTGCTTGAGAGCCATTGCAGCCACCGCCCTGCTGGTAAAGGAAGCCTCAAAGCTAACTTTTGGCCAAAATCTCCAAGTAGTTGCTCCGCATGCAGTTGAGACCTTATTAAGGAGCCCCCCGGAGAGATGGATGTCCAACGCCCGCATTACCCAGTACCAGGTGTTACTGCTAGACCCACCACGAGTCAGCTTCCTGAAAACGGCTGCCTTGAACCCGGCCACACTCCTCCTTGACGAGGAGGCAGAGCCTCCTTTGCATGACTGTGAGGAGACACTGACTACCCTCACTTCCCTCCGAGAGGACCTTGTGGACCAGCCCCTGCAGAATCCGGATGAGACCCTCTACACAGACGGGAGCAGCTTCGTAGAGGAAGGTACCCGGTATGCGGGGGCAGCAGTAGTGACACAAAAGGAGGTTCTCTGGGCACAGGCCTTAGGACGAGGCACCTCAGCCCAAAAGGCAGAACTCTTAGCACTCACTCAGGCCCTCCTGTGGGGAAAAGGAAAAAGAGTGAACATTTTCACAGACAGTCAGTATGCTTTCGCCACGGTACATGTGCATGGGGCCCTATATCAGGAAAGAGGTCTCCTGACCTCAGGAGGAAAGGACATTAAAAACGCTTCTGAGATACTTAACCTCCTGGCAGCCATATGGGGGCCAAAGGAAGTGGCAGTAATTCATTGCCGGGGGCACCAGAAGGGTGATAGTCCCGAAGCACAGGGAAATTGGTTTGCAGACCAAACTGCCAAGGACGTGGCTAAAAGACCAGTAGGGCCCCTAGAAGTTTTCGTAGCCTTGCCAGCGCGAAGGCTCCCAGAAAAGCCTACTTATCTGCCAGAGGAGCAGAGGCTAGCTGTGAAACTAGGGGCCCGGGAAGGAGAGGCTGGATGGCTAATTCTGCCGGATGGGAGGCCTGTAGTGCCAGAAGCCCTGGGGGGAACGAAGCTATCAGAACTACCGGGAAGAGAATTTTACATCCCAGGGCTCCAGAAAATATCCCAAGACTTGGCTAGCCCAGGGCTCCAGAAAATATCCCAAGACTTGGCTAGAAGGTGCCAAGTGTGTGCCCGGGTGAACCAAGGGCCCCCTGTTGTGGCCACACCAGGGCAATGATTCCGAGGTCAAAACCCCGGGGAACACTGGGAAGTGGACTTCACCGAGATACCAAGAGGACAAGGAGGGTATAAGTACCTGCTGGTTTTCATTGATACCTTCTCTGGCTGGCCTGAGGCATACCCAACCAAGGCAGAGACAGCACAGGTAGTAGTTAGGAAACTCCTCACTGAAATTGTCCCCCGGTTTGGCCTGCCACTATACATGGGGTCTGATAATGGCCCAGCGCTCATCGCCAAAGTTACACAATCCATAGTTAAGGCCCTGAGGTTTACCTGGAAATTGCATTGTGTTTATAGACCACAGAGTTCTGGACAGGTAGAGAGGATGAATTGGACCTTAAAGGAAACATTAACTAAGTTAAAATTAGAGACTGGCGAAAACTGGGTAAGTCTCCTTCCTTTTGCTCTCCTCAGAGCTAGGTGTACCCCGTACATAAAAGGACTCACCCCTTTTGAAATTATGTTTGGCAGGCCACCACCTCTTCTTCCCCGCCTAAGGGAGGAAGATCTTGCCCGACTGTCTACCCGAAATTTGCTTAAGTCCTTACAGGCTTTGCAGAGCAGTGCCACGTCGGAATAACGGGTGGTGAGAACCGTACGGGAGGAGGACGCACCGAGAACCAGTCCAACACAGCCTGCCTTCTCTCCGGGTGATCTCGTTTGGGTGAAGCGTCATGACCCTGGCAGCCTGGAACCTAGATGGGATGGACCCTACCAGGTGGTGCTGAGCACTCCAACCGCCATCAAAGTTGCAGGAAAGAGGCACTGGATCCATGGCACCCAAGTGAAGGCGGCTGACAGCAGTGACAGCCCCCGGAGTGGAAAGTGAAACTAACCCAGAACCCACTAAAGGTGAAACTAGTACCTGCATCATGATCTATCTACTGCTGCTCGCTGTCATGTGGAGGTTAGGTATGCCCCTTTCCCACCAGGCCCCACATTATGCCTGGGAGGTGATCCGCACCACGGACGGGGTAGTACTGGCCCGAGAAATGGGCACCGGTGAACCAACTCGACAGTTTGACCTGTGTAGCCTCTTCGGGGAGGGTTGGAACCTGCCCCAGGACAGACCCAGGCTCATGAATTTGGGCCCAGCCGGGTCGCAGCTGGGGATCCCTGGGGGAATGGCTACACACAGGGCTGCAACCACCTATGGCTGCAGGACCCGAGGGACTGAGCGACAACTATGGGGTACTCCCCTATATGTCTGCCCGCGCCAGCCCTGGATTCCCTTTCTGAAGTGTGGGGACCAGGAGGATTATTATTGTGGACAGTGGGCTGTGAAACCTATGCCGAATGGCCCCCGAAGCTTCCGGACAGGGACATACGATTCACCCGACAGGTGCGGCCAGGGGCCCCGGAAAGGAACTGTACTGTTGGAAACTGCAACCCCATTGTCATCAAACCAGTGGCATATTGGGCTAAAGACTGGACCGGGGAAAGACATGGGGATTGAGGCTATATGTCTCTGGACCAGACCCTGGGGTACTATTTACTATCCAGCGACAGGAAATACCCCGACCGCCCAACCCAATTGGCCTCCTAGCCCCTCAGCAACCCGAGGTCAGGAGACCAAGCCCGGCCCCACGTGTGACGAGCCTGCTACCACCATCATCAAGGACTGAGGCAAGTTGCCTGGATGCAGTAACCTGGCCTCCGCCTCGGGGAGCTCTGCTGAGACCAGACATTTTCACGCCGCTGGAAGCCTCGTTCCAACTTCTGAACAAAAGTGCGCCCGACCTTACTGCAGACTGCTGGTTGTGCCTCAACCCCGAGCCCCCCTATTACGTGGGGATCGGAGCTTCAGCTCCATTTGGGGCAAGTATGGCCCACGTCCGCAACGTGTCCGCGGATGCAGAAACCCCGGGACTATGTGCATGGGGAAAAGGGAGGAGGGGATTAACTTTAGGAGATATTACTGGAGCTGGGCTGTGTGTCGCATCTGCCAATTACTCCCTCCCAGATTCCCCCTATGCAGAAAATTGTAACCAGACATTCCTACTTCCCGAGAAACCAGGGTCCGGGGCCCCCTGGTACCTGGTGGCCCCAAATGGTACCTGGTTGGCATGCATCACCGGAATCACCCTTGCATACTCTCCCTAAACCTCCAGACTGGGCCCGAGCCAGGGCTCTGCGTCCTAACTCATATCCTGCCACAAGTGTATTATTACTCAGGGGAAGGAGGAAGGGAGCACCTCCTCATAGAGCCTTGGCGGATTAAGAGAGGCTGGGTTCTGGTTCCCCTACTCGTAGGACTCGGAATTGCAGGATCCACAGCTGTAGGGACAGCCGCCCTAGTGACAGGACATCAAAATTACAAAGCACTGGGTAATCAAATTGACCAAGACCTGAGTACCCTAGAAAAATCCATAGGACAGTTGGAGGAATCAGTAGGGTCTTTAGCTGAAGTAGTCTTACAGAACGGGAGGGGACTCGACCTACTCTTCCTGAAACAAGGGGGACTGTGCCTAGCGTTAGGGGAGGCATGCTGCTTCTACACTAACCACTCCGGGGTAATCAGAGAAAGTTTAAGTCAGTTAAGGAAATGGCTGATAGACAGAGAAGAGGCCCGTAGGGCAGAGGGTAACTGGTATGAGAATTTGTTCTCCTGGTCCCCGTGGCTCACAACCCTCCTATCTGCTGTGGCAGGGCCCCTCCTTCTCCTAATAATAGGTCTCATGCCCCTCCTTCTCCTAATAGTAGGTCTCATTTTCGGACCCTGCCTGCTCAGGTGTCTTATGGTCCTACACACCCAATACTCCAGAATCTTAGAGGGGGACACTGAATCAAAGATTTGATTCGGGCATAAGACCAGTAGGGAATGTGCTAGGGGCGGGGGCCTGACAAAAAGAATTACTAAGTAGGCTGAGGGGCATGACAAAAAGAATTACTAAGTAGGCTGAGGGGCAGGGACCATGGGAGAACAAAATTGCTAATTCGCTAGAAAAGCAATGTGTCATGATTGAACCCTGCCAGGTGTGACCCTGCTTGTAAATTGTATGTAAACTTTTTACCCTGCCAGTACCAGGAACGACTAATGAACCGCTTTGCAGTTTGTTTTTCTTTTAAAAAAATACTTTGTAGTGTTGCAGATAAAAGGTCTTGCTGTACTCTCGGTCGGCACTGCAAGCCGTGGGGCTCTTATGGGAAGAGCACGGCTGGCAGTCAGCTGGCCAGCTTAATAAAGGCACTTAAAATTTAAATTCTGAGTCGGTGGTCTATCTCGCTGAGCTAACCCATAACACCCGGGTGTCCCAGGGTCTTGTTCCGGAGGAATTTCCCAGCCGCCTACCCCAGCCCTGGGCTGTCCCTCAGGGACTGTGCTGACCGTTGCAGGCACTGCCAGCCCCTCCTGCCATCCTGATACTTCCTCCAACCCCATCCCCCACCCCACTCCCCGCCCTGGTGAGTGTCCCCGCCTGCCCTCGCGGGTCCCCTGCTGTGGAATGTGGCATTTATGAAACTGGCGAGGAAGTGACCGTTGGACACTGTGAGGTTCAAGAAAGAGCCTTTATTTAAGCAGCGCTGCTGGTTCTGGGGCCTCTAAGATCCAGATCCTGAACCACCTGGACAGTGAGATTTCTCTCTCTACACTGGAAGCGTTAAAGAGAATAAAACGGGGCAGAGAAAGACTTACTGTGCTTAGCGGAGATCCTGCAGGAAGCTTGCAGCCTTGAGCACAGCACAGCTCAGATAACCAGAAGACAGCTGGCATGGGAGGAACCAAGGATGGACCAGACACCCACGTCAGCAGAGCGGCTTGCAGGACCAGATAATTAAGAGGGGGCAGTGACTTAATTATAGGCCTCAGGAGTGTGCATGAGGTTACTGGCACAGATTCAGATTGCTAGCTCCCACCCCCCAAAAAATGTCTTTTTCCCCATCACTCCCAGACCAGCGCCCCCAGTCAGGAAAACGTGTGGCCTGACTTGCAGAGGGCACCCCTCGGTTAGAGGGTGTCTCTTACCTGTCTGGCCAGGTGGAAGCTCCAGCGCTTCTCTGGGGACCCAGCGCCCAGAAACAAGGGGCACTGAACACTTTCCCTGCTGCGGAGGGAGGTACCCCCACCTGCTAACAGAACCCCACAGCCCCTGACAAAAGGCCCCGGGCTGCCCCTCTCCTTCTACCCTCCCTAGGGGACTCCTTCCTTTCCCGTTGGGGAGGGCACCCCCTCTCGTGCTACCCAGGGAATCCCACTCACTAGGAGGTGCCCTCCTGCCCCTTTGCAAGCTCAGAATGTGTGTGTGTGGCGGGGGGGACAGTTAAATGGCTCAGCGAGAGATCTGGTCCCAGGGAAGGGGTGGGGTGCAGGGGAGCACCAGCTCAGAGTGGGGCAAAGGGCTGAGGGGCCTGGAGGCCAGGCAGGGCTCTTAGGGGTCCCGGATGCTGCCTCCTGTATCTTCCACCCTGAATGCGCCCCATCTCCGCTGACCTGACAGCTCAGCAGGGTCGGGCCTGGTTAGGGCTTGGGTGGGAGCCGGCTGGGGAATATGGAGTGCTGTAGGCTTTTCCGCCCCAGAGATGCCAGCCCGCCCGCTCCCCTAGCTGCGCCCCAGAGATGCCAGCCCGCCCGCTCCCCTAGCTGAACAGGCACCTGCTGCTCCTCCGGGCAAGTCCATCAGCTCAGCAGGGCCTCCTGCTGGCAGGTCCTCATCGCACCTGCTGTTCCTGGGGCCCCATGTTCTGAGATGTCACATCCTTGACTCCATTTCAAGGATCAGATGCATTTCGCGCTCCGATTCTCGCTACATTCATGTTGTGCACGAGCAGGACTCCCTCACTCAGAGAGGAAATGTTCCAGTGGGGACTGCCTGCTGGTGACATCAGGCGGATCCCTCAAGCCCATGCCCGAGTCCAGGACGTGCTGAGAGGTGCTGTGGCCTGAGGCGTCCAATCGGGATGCTGTGATGCAAACCCCGGCGGAGTGACTGCATTACCAGTGCACTGTCAGCATTGTCACAACAGCAGGGCCATGTGCCACCATGTCAACGGGAAATGCTAAGGATAAACCTGAGGAAGTTGACAGTGAAAAGTATAAAACGTTACAAGAGAATGAACCTGAGTAGACGTCCTAGTTCACAGTCCCAACTCCCAGTGCCTCTGAGGTGACTGTTTCCCAAACGGAATGAGCGCCCTCCCAGGTCTTCAGGGAAACATGCTTCCCGGAGGGAGGAGGGGAGATTTCAGCAAAGCGAGGGGACCTGTGAGGAAAGACACGAACGGAGCAACAGCCGGGAATAACCCTTCTGTGTGTCAGGAGAACTGCCTGCGCCTGCGAAGGGGCAGGAGGGAGGTTTAGCGCAGGAACCTCGTCCTTGTGAAGCAGGAGCTGATGGAGTCTCCAAGGAGAGAGGGTGGGAGGCCGCCCCGAGGCTGACAGGCAGGTGGGTGCGGGCCTGGCCTGGGCTGTGACCTGCACTGTGCTCCAAGGCTGACAGGCAGGTGGGTGCGGGCCTGGCCTGGGCTGTGACCTGCATGTGCCCCTGGGGAAAAGGCAGGTGGGTGCAGGCCTGGCCTGGGCTGTGACCTGCATGTGCCCCTGGGGGACAGGCAGGTGGGTGCGGGCCTGGCTGCTGCCACTGGCTGCTGGGCCTGGGCTGTGACCTGCATGTGCCCCTGGGGGACAGGCAGGTGGGTGCAGGCCTGGCCTGGGCTGTGACCTGCATGTGCCCCTGGGGAAAAGGCAGGTGGGTGCAGGCCTGGCTGCTGCCACTGGCTGCTGGGCCTGGGCTGTGACCTGCATGTGCCCCTGAGGGACAGCCGGGTGACTGTCATCTGACCTCCCAAGTAGCTGTGAGACCTGCCAGTGAACAAACGGGGCCCCATGGGATCTCAGGCTCCTGCCTGTGTCTCCAGGGCTTCCAAATGCTTCTCTGACCTGGATAGAAAGTCAATCCATACACCTTCCCCCCAGTCACAGCGTGTTCCAGGGCCTCCTCAGCCTGTGCTGGGACCATGTGCCATGCCCTGTGGGAGCCGGCACTGAGACTGAGCTTGTGGGGGAGGGGGGAGGGGGGAGGGGGGAGGGGGGACGGCAGGTCTGCAGTGACGCTTGTGTTCCCGACCTTTTTCTTCCTTGTGACTGTGACCCTGGAGGTCTCTGTGGGACCCGGAGCCCATGCCCCACAAGGAGTCAGAGATCGTCCCACAGAGCAGGACCCTGGAAAGGGAAAGGGACAGAAAAGGCAGACAGCTGAGCAGAGATTGGGATCAAGAGCTACCCAAGAAACACAACCAATGGGATGGATCGCTATTTTATATTTAGCTCTATTTTTCTCACCTCTATCTTACCATCTCTCTCTCTTTCTCTCTCTCTCTCTCTCTCTCTCTCTCTCTCACCATTTTTAAGAGTTTTACAAAAATGACTTTAAAACCCGGCAAGGTTAAATGTGCAGTAGCGTATGGCAGGCCACCGACAGAGAGAAGAACGGCAACATGTGACCATTTCATCTGCGGGCAACCTGCTGGCGAATTCCCGCACTGGAGAGGTCAGTTGTTGAGCTATCAGGCACGCTGCTGACTTCCTAATTCCCACCGACACGCATGGGGATCTCTGCGCGTCAATCTAATTATTTAATTATTAAGTGATATAAGCAGACACTCAGACACACTAGAGCAGTGGTTCTCAACCTGTGGGTCGCGACCCCTTTGGCGGTCGAACGACCCTTTCACAGGGGTCGCCTAAGACCATCCTGCATATCAGATATTTACATCACAATTCATAACAGTAGCAACATTACAGTTATGAAGTAGCAACGAAAATAATTTTATGGTTGGGTCACAACATGAGGAACTGTATTTAAAGGGCCAGAAGGTTGAGAACCACTGGGCTAGAGTAAAGCTTTAACAACAATCTGAGAGCATGGGCTGCCTCCGCTCCCACAGGGCAGGCACTGTCATAGCACCTGGGGCTCTGGCTGTGGGGGTGGGGGGGTGCCTGTGCTGAGCTTCAGGGCTAAAGGCAGCTTCCAGGTGTCTCCCTGTGTCCTGCGGTCTTGTGACCTCCCACATGACCCAGGTGGCTCTCCCCGATGCACATGCTCATGCAGCGCCGCCCAGCTTCGCCCTCCTCCCTCCTGCAGGGTGGGCCCTGCCCTCTGCCCTCTGCAGGGGCCCTGCAGCGCTCCCCGCTCACCAGCCTCTGTCATGGGCTGTGACCCAGGAACCAATGCCCACGAAATACACACCGTCTGGGGGTGCAGGTCCTGGTTCTGGTCTCCATGTCGCCTACAGCAGACGCTCCTGCTTACAGCTTATGGATGAAACTGCACAGCACGGACCGCAAACCAAAGGTCCACGCAAATGTGAGGCCGCCTCCGGTGCCCCTAATGGGTACCAAGTTGGACTGACTGTCACTGTCTTAAAATTCTTACATGGAGCGAGGACCGGGAAATGAGTCTCCAGCTCATCTTTTTACTGTTTTCTCACCCCAACCTCACACAGGTGGCCTCAGCGCTTGCTTCTCAGTTAGAGTGATTAAGATCTGGGGCTCTCACACCATCGTCTCTCCTTTTTGAAATCCCATCTCATTTCCCCGTTTCCTGCGTCTCTGCTCTGTGTGTTCTGACCTCTCAAGTGAACTGAACTGTGGACAAGGGGAGAGGGAGCACCAAGCCCTGCTTCCCACTTTCACTTGTATTTTTGTGTCTTGCTTCCAGGCTGTGCTGACTCCGACAGCGGTTGCTTCCCGGGCTCAGGAGCGAAAGCATGTGCCAGAGAGGAGGCAGCAGCACAAAGATGAGCGATGGCCTGGCAACAACAGCAGCCAAGCAGCAGCCGTAGAAACTGGGACCTGGAAGGTCTGCTCACAGCCATCCAAGATGGAGCTGCGGCTTCACGTCCGGCAGAAATGCCTCCCAAGACTCTCCGAGGTCCTGTCTCCAAACGGGCTGCACATTAGGGCCTGACCTGGGGAGACCTCGGTGATGTTCCATGTCAGTGAAGCGTGAAGACAGCTTTCCCCTCCAGCTGCTCCCTGCACTCTGTGGTCACTCCTGCGCCCAACCTGTGACCACGCTGCGGCCGGAAGGCTCTCCCAGCATCTCTGCTTTGAGGGGCTGGCACGTCTCTCACTGCTTGTCCTCAGCCTGGTGACCTCCCACAGGCAGACACTTTATGTTCTGGGCAGATTCTTCCTGGACCATCTATGGAATTGTCAATGGGAGGCTGACGCCAAAGCTCAGGAGTTAAGAGACTAATGGAATCTGACCACAGGGAACCCGGGTAATCCAATGTCAGGTCTTTGTGAACCAAAAACAACAGCTGACTCCTGTGCCCTGTCTGCACGCCCCCTGCCTGTTGCTGGTTCTCGCTATGGCCTTCTGTGGCCACAGGCGGTCGGGTGTCCTCTGGTTTCCTGTGCTCCCTGAAGGAGCCACCCTGACGCTTGCGGATCCGTGTTCTCAGTATGTGCGTGCTGCTGACCTCATGGCTGTGTCAGAATTGTCATGCACGGGGCTCTATCCAGCGAAGGAGAAATCTGGGACAGTTAAGGAGGGCAACGTGTATAGCTCTGACCTCATCATTTATAACTCAGCCAGGGCACCTGCCTTAGGCCTGTCAGTTCCCTAGAAATTTCTGGAAATGAAAGATGAAGGCTGCATAACATGAATTGGGAATCAAACATGACAGTTTAGTAAATGTAACAAATTTTAATGAACCAAAAAATAAATGAATGGGATCTGCTGTGGGGGTGAATAAGCGCGTTTGTGTGTGTGTGTGTGTGTGTATTTAAATATATTTATTTATTTTTTATAGAGAAGAAGGGAGAGGGACAGAGAGTTAGAAACATCAATGAGAGAGAAACATCGATCAGCTGCCTCCTGCACGCCCCCCACTGGGGATATGCCCGCAACCAAGGCACATGCCCTTGACTGGAATCAAACCCGGGACCCTCCAGTCCCCAGGCTGACGCTCTATCCACTGAGCCAAACCGGTTAGGGCGAGTGTGTTTGTTTTAATATCATCTTTTTGGAGTGACCTCGGTGGAAGGGGGTGGAAGGGTGCATGTTTTCCCTCCCCCTGAAATATCAACAAGTTAAGAATATATAATTCAATAAAGAAATCCCTGCTCAACACAGAGGCATGCCTGAGAGACCTGCACACTGAGACGTCTAAAGGTGGGCTCCCAGGAATGAATGGGGAGACGAGAACAGAGAAAAGCACAGGTGGCCCACAGACCTGTGGGGATCTGGTGGGGGGCTCGGCTGGGAGAGGGGAGGAAACTGGCAGCAGCAGGAAATTCCTTTGGTGGTGGTGGTGGGGGAACGTCCCAGCAGGGCGAGCTGCAAGCAGCAAGAGAGTGACAGTGTCTGAGTGGGCAGACGCCCGGCAGAGCACGGGGTTCTCCCATGCAGCTCACACTGTGGGGCTGGGCGGTGGGTCTCAGACAAAGAAATGGAACCACAGAGCCCGGCTGCTGCCTGAGCTCCCAAAACTCCTCTCCCATTGTCTGGGAGTCGGCTCAGGAGCATATGATCTGTAAACCAAGAGCTGCTGCAGTAGAATCCTGTTTTCCTCTGTGACTGGTCACCGAGAGGGGTGCTTGGGGTGGGACCCCATGGAGGTCAGGGGTCGCCATTAAGGTGAGGGCAAAAAAAACCAGGCGGCACAGATGCACTTTTAGGGAAAGAGACCACAGAGGTAAAAATCTTGCGATTCAATGCATCTCCTGGGAAACAGCAGAAAGAGCTCTTCAGAAATAAGTGCATAAGGAAACGAGGACAGCAAACACCATGAAGAACCGCAGTAATGAAGATGACCAGAAAGAAAATGGAAAATATCCAGTGAGCAGGGTGGGACACCTGGGAATATGGGATATAAATGAGGAGGGCAATGTGCATAGCTCATTGAGAGGCAATTCAGTGCAGAGAGGCAATTCAGCGCACTTAAGAAAAAAATCAATGAACAAAACAAGGACATTGAAACTTTAAAAAAAGAAACAATCAAAAATCCTGGAAATGAAGCATGTAATTGAGATTAAGAGTGAACTACTGAGCCATAGCGGTCAGACAAGAAGAAGAAATAAAAGGCATGTATATTGGAAAAGAAGAAGTAAAACTGTCATTATTTGCACATGACATGATATTGTACATAGAAAGACTCCATCAAAAAAGTACTAGACTTAATAAATGAGTTCAGCAATGTAGCAGGATATAAAATTAACACCCAGAAATCTATAGATTTTTTAAACAACGATAATGACCTCAAAAAAAGAAATTAAAAACACAATCCCATTTATCATTGCACCAAAAAAATTAAGATACCTAGGAATAAACTTAACTAAGGAGGTGAAAACCAGTACTCGGAAAACTACAGGACACTGAAAAAAGAGAGAGAGGAAGACATAAACAAATGGAAGAATATACCATGTTCATGGACTGGTAGAATCAATATCATTAAAATATCTATACTAACCAAAGCAATTTATAGATTCAATGCAATCCCCATTAAAATAACAATGGCATATTTCACAGACCTAGAACAAATGCTCCAAAAATTCATATGGAATAAAAAAAATTTCCTCGAATAGCCACAGCAATCCTGAGAAAGAAGAAGAAAGTTGAAGGGATCACAATACCAGATATCAAACTATATTACCAAGCTACAGTTCTCAAAACTGTCTGGTACTGGCACAAGAACAGACATATAGACCAATGGAACGGAACAGAGAACCCAGAAATACACCCAAGCTATTATGCTCAATTAATATGTGACAGATGTTACAATGAAATCAAGAACATACAATGCAATCAAGACAGTCTCTTCAATAAATGGTGCTGGGAAAACTGGACAGATACATGCAAAAAATGAAACTAGACCACTAATTTACACCATACACAAAAACAAACTCAAAATGGCTAAAGGACTTAAATGTAAGATGAGAAACAATAAAAATCTTAGAAGAAAAGGCAGCAAAATCTCAGACATATGTCATAGCCATATGTTTACCAATGGGCAAAGGAAACTAAGAAGAAAATCAACAAATGGGACTACATCAAAATAAAAAGCTTCTGCACAGCAAAAGAAACCATCAACAAAACAATAAGAAAGCCCACTGCATGGGAGAACATATTTGCCAATGTTATATCCGATAAGGGCTTAATCGCCAAAATTTACCGGGAACTCATACAACTTAAAAAACGGAAGATAAACAATCCAATAAAAAAAATGGGCAAAGGACCTAAATAGACACTTTTCAAAAGAGAACATACAGAAGGCCGAGAGTCATATGAAAAATGCTCAAAGTCACTAATCATCCGAGAGATGCAAATCATACCATCTCACACCTGTCAGAATGGTCATCATCAATAAATCAACAAACGACAAGTGCTGGTGAGGATGTGGAGAAAAAGGAACCCTTGTGCACTGCTGGTGGGAATGCAGACTAGAACAGCCACTGTGGAAAACAGTATGGAGTTTCCTCAAAAAATTAAAAATGGAACTCCCATTTGACCCAGTGATCCCACTTCTAGAAGTATATCTCAAAAAATCAGAAGCACCAATCAGAAAGGACATACGTTCACAGCAGCACAATTTACCATAGCTAAGATTTGGAAACAGCCTAAGTGCCCATCAGCAGATGAGTGGATTAGACAATGGAATACTACGCTGCTATAAAACAGAAGGAACTTTTAGAACTTTTAGCATTTGCAACAGCATGGAGGGACATGAAGAGCATTATGCTAAGCGAAATAAACCAGTCACAGAAAGATAAATATCACATGATATCACTCATTTGTGGAATATAATGAACAACATAAACTGATGAACAAAAATAGATCCAGAGACAGGGGACAGACCACCAAACCTCAGAGGGAAAGGGGGGTAGGGGGGAGATAAGAGCTCAACTAAATCAGGAAGAATTAGAAAATCTAAATTGACCAATCAGCAGCGAGGAAATTGAAACAACCATAAAAACCTCCCAAAAATCCAAAGTCCGGGACCAGATGGCTTCCCCAGTGAATTCCACCAAGCGTTCAAGGAAGATTTAAAGCCTGTGCTTCTCAACTCTTCCAGAAAATTGAAGAAAGGCAACACTTCCTATGAGGCCAACATAACCCTGATACCAGAACCTGGCAAAGAAAGAAAACTACGGACCATTATCTGTGATGAATACAGATGCAAAAACCCTAAACAAAGTACCAGCAAATCAAACACAGCAGTACATCCAAAAACAGTACATTACGATCAAGTGGGGTTCGTTTCAGGGGCAAATCAGTCAATGAACTACACAAAATTAACAACAGAAAGGGTAAAAATCATATGATCTTATCGATAGATGCAGAAAAACCATTTGGCAAGATACAACACCCACTTATGAATAAAACACTCAGTACAATAAGACTAGAAAGAAAATACCTCAGCATAATAATGGCCATATATGATAAACCCTCAGCTAATACCACACTCAATGGTGAAAAACTGAAAGCTTTCCCTCTACAAACAGGAACGAGACAAGAATGTGCACTCTCACCACTCTTATTCCACATAGTTCTCAAAGGCCTAGCCAGAGCAATGAGGCAAGAGAAAGAAGTAAAGGGATCCAAATAGAGAAGGAAGAAGTCAAACTGTCATTTTGGCAAATGACATGATTCTGTATGTAGAAAACCATAAAGACTCTACCAAAAATCTATTAGAAACAATAAGCAAATACAGTCAAGTTGCAGGATACAAAATCAATGTGCAAAAATCCATTGCCTTTCTGTATACTAATGTTACCGGAAACCCCCGGTTGGGCTCAGGCTGCCTGTGGCTGGGTCCAATAACGAAGGCAGGGTTGAATCATATTACACGTTTATTGAGGAGGCCAGCCAACCAAGAAGACAGGGCACTTACAAGCATCAAATACTGCCTTCCAGCAGGTGCAGGGGACAGGACTACATGGGGGGAGGGGCTAGGGTGCTATGTGCAGGCCCGGGGGTCCGCAGACGTCAGCTATTGTCCTTAGTCATCAGGTGATGAGATGATGTTGATGAGATGATGTTTTGATTCCTGGTGGGTCCCCTAACCGTGCTTATCGGTTCTGCTTGCTGGATTCACAGCTCAGTCACCTCCTCAATCACTTCGAACAGGCCTTGGAAAGGAAACTTGAAGAAAAGCTTAAACCCCTATTCACATAAACATATGTGTTCTAAGATTTAAAGTAATATGATTACTTTTCCGATTAATTCAGGTTCTCTATCTATTAGATAGAGTATAAGTCCCCCCATTACTAACTGTGGGGCACGGTTATGGTGTTTTGGCCAGGGTCAAGCCTCGGACTAATGAAAGGACAGGGTCTTCCCATTGCCACGTGCAAGTCCCAGCTGGAGGGCAGGGCCCTCCCAGCACAATCATAGCTAACCGCTGTGGTTGTAAGTTTGAACCTATGGTCCGAACCCGTAGCCCCACGTGCCTTGTGATAGAGTTCAGGTGCATATAGTTGAGTGAGGTTGAAACTCACGAGAATGCTGTAAACAACGTGATCACGCCCCTATTTTGCCTCGTGGCATCTGCTATAAAATAAAGACACGGCTTGTGGGCGCGGGCGCTGTCTCATCAGGAAGCAGCGTCCCACCGAAACCCAGCTATTATTCTCTTGCCTGTCTTTCCTTAATCCTTTCACCCCCCACTCGGGATCACCCTTGGTCGTGCTGGTGTGGCACAACTAACAAAACTTCAGAAAAATAAATGAAAAAAATCATTTTGCAATACAACCAAAAGAATAAAATACCTAGGAATAAACTTAACAAAGAACATGAAATACCTATACAGCGGGGCCTTGACTTACGAGTGTCCCGACTAACGAGTTTTTCGAGATACCAGCCGTCTCTCGGCCAATTTTTTGCTTTGAGTTGTGAGCTAAAATTCGGGTTCCGAGCCAGCTTCAGATACCCCACCGCTAGTTGGCACAGTGAACGTCAGAGTGAACGCCACAACATCAGCCCAGCATCCTGTGTCTCACTCGTTCACTTTTGATTTGACATACAAGTAATTTGAGTTACGAGCTTCGTCACGGAACGAATTAAACTCCTAAGTCAAGGCTCCACTGAAAATTATAAAGCATTGTTAAAAGAGATCGAAGAAGATATAACAAAATGGAAAAATATCCCATATTTGTGGATTAGAAGAATTAACATAAAATGGCAATATTACCCAAAACAATATACAGGTTCAGTGCATTCCCCATCAAAATCCCAATGTCATTTTTTAAGGAAAAAGGAGAAATCATCAAATTTGTATGGAACCACACAAGACCCCAAATAGCCAAAGCAATCCTGAGAAAAAAGAACTGACTTCAAATTATACCACAGAGCTAAGATCATCAAAACAGCATGGTATTGGCAGAGAAACAGACACACAGATCAATGGAACAGAATAGAGTCCAGCTATAAAACCACATGCTGATTTTCAACAAAAGAGCCAAAAACAACCAATGGAGTACAGATAATCTCTTCAATAAATGGTGCTGAGAATACTAGAAAGCCACATACAAACAAATGAAACTGGATTAGTTTGTCCCCATGTACAAAAATCAATTCAAAATCGATCAAAGACCTAAATATAAGACCTGAAACAATAAGTTACATAGAAGAAAATACAGGCACCAAACTTATGGACCTTGGTTATAGAAGACATTTTATTAATGTGATCCCAAAGGCAAGGGAAGTAAAGTAACAAATAAGCAAATGGGACTGTATCAAACTCAAACGCTTCTGCACAGCAACAGAAATGGACAGCAAAACACAGAGGGAGCAAACCATATGGGAGATGACATTTGCAAACAGTAGCTCCGACAAAGGTTTAATTTTCAAAATATATAAAGAACTCATAAAACTCAACAGCAAACAACCCAATCAAAAGGTGGGCAGAGAACCTGAAAATACATGTCTCCCAAGAAGAGCTACGAACAACAAGGATGTTCAAAGTCACTTGCAATTAGGGACAGGCATTGAGATGCCACCTCACACCTGTTAGAGTGGCCATTATCAACAAGACAAGCAATAACAAGTGTTGGGGAGGCTGTGGAGAAAAGGGAACTCTCATCCACTGCTGGTGGGAAGGTAGACAGTGCAGCCGCTGTGGAAAGCAGCCTGAGGATTCCTCAAAAAATTAAGAATAGAGCTAACATACGGCCCAGAAATCCCTCTCCTGGGTATACACCCGAAAACCTCAGCATCATGTATTCCTAAAGATACATGCACCCCAGTGTCCACTGCAGCATTGTTCACAGTGGCCAAGACACGGAAACAACCAAATGCCCACGACAGAGGACTAGATCAAGAAGATGTGGTCCATCCACACAATGGCATCTACTCAGCAAAAAGAAAGATGAAACAGCTCCATTCGCAACACCACGGATGGACCTTGAGAACATATGCTAAGTCAGCGGTTATCAACCTGTGGGTCGCAACCCCTTTGGGGGGTCGAACGACCCTTTCACAGGGGTCGCCTAAGGACATCGGAAAACACATCTATAATTACATATTGCTTTTGTGATTAATCACTATGCTTTAATTATGTTCAATTTGTAACAATGAAAATACATCCTTCATATCAGATATTTACATTACGATTCATAACAGTAGCAAAATTACAGTTATGAAGTAGCAAGAAAAATAATTTTATGGTTGGGGGTCACCACAACATGAGGAACTGTATTAAAGGGTCGCAGCATTAGGAAGGTTGAGAACCACTGTGCTAAGTGAAATAAGTCAGACAGAAAAAGCTAAAAACCATATGATTCCACTCAGATGGGGAATATCAAACTGAAATTCATGTACACAAACAGCAGTGTTATGGTTGCCAGAGGGAAGGGGGTGGGGGGAGAAGGGGGCCTAAGATAAGGTGACAGGAGAAGATCTGGCTTTGAGTGGTGGGCACATGGGCAATATACAGATCTTGTCACAAAGGACCCACACCTGAAACCTATGTGTTCATTTGACCAATGTCACCCCAATCAATTTAATAAATATTACATATATATAATTTTTTTGCTGCTTTCTCCTTTTAAAATATTTAACTGGAAAAATATACTTTATATTGTCTTATTTTAATTTTTAAATGTCCTGTATTTAGAGAAAGAGGAAGGGAGAGGGAGAGACACCTGTGCTATCCCACTATTGACACCTTCACTCTGGCCGGCTGGGACAATGTTCTAACGCACTGAGCAGCCTGGCCAGGGCCATGACATTTTAAATAAATGCTCAAGAAAACTTCGGTTGCTTTCAATCACCATTCCTGGTTATATAAAAGTAAATATAAAAAAAGGAATAAAGAAGACGTTTTAAAATTCGTAGAGACTTTATATCTTTAAAGAGAAGCTTTGTTCTTACAAGAGAAATAATATAATAGTTTCCATTTTAAACTTGGGCCATACATGGTAGCTTCTGACAAAGCTAATGTGACAGAATTGACCTGGGAGATGTCAAATTGTTGGGGAACATAAAAATACATTTGGGGGGAGGGGGGCTAGCAATCTGAATCTGTGCTGTAACCTGCCTTCTAATGCACATTCTTGCATTAACTCACTCCCCTTCCTTAATTATCTGGTCTTGCAAGACCTATTTACCTAAATACTCCCGTTTTACAGAGGCCGTAAACCATGAACCATACACAACCCCTGGAGGGGCTATCAGCGCTGGCACCAGGCCAGGCCTTTAGGTGTGGTCTCACATCCCCCATCCCAACACACGGGCTTTTTGCAGAGCCTGAGAAAGGTCCGGAAGTCTGATCCTTATTTGGGGGACAGAGAAACCAAAGGGTATAAGGGGAAAGCTTGCTCCATATTCACAGACTCAGGATTTGGAGAACTGAGCCCCTGAGTCACTGTACAAGTACAGGTGAAACATCTGAAAATAAATGGGTTTATCCTGAATCTCTGAGTACTCCTGTGTATCTTTTGGTCGCCTAGTAAATTCTGTAACAAAATCAATAATAAAATAAAATAAAAAAGCTGTGGGACATTTATACCATGGAATACTGTAAAAAAGAGGGATTTGCCCTAGATGGTTTGGCTCGCTGGATAGAGCATCAGCCTACGGTCCAAAGGGTCCCGGGTTCAATTCTGGTCAAGGGCATATACCTTGGTTGCAGGCTCCTTTCCGGCCCGGGCTCTGGTCAGGGCTTGTGCAGGAGGCAACCAATCGATGTGTTTCTCTCACATTGATGTTTCTGTCTGTCTTTCCCTCTCCCTTCCACTCTCCTTAAAAGTTAATTGAAAAATATCCTCAATTAAGGACTAACAAAGAAAAAAAGAAAAGAAAAGAAAGAAAAAAATAAGAGGGATCTCTAACCTTTGGGACAGCATGGAGGGACTTGGGAAATATTATGCTAAGTTAAATAAGCCAACTGAGAGACAAATAGCACATGATCTCACTTATTTGTGGAATCTAATGAACAAAATGAACTGACCAACCAAGTAAGACCGGAAGCAGGGAGGCATGGAACAGACTGACATGCCTCGATGTGGGGTTGGGGGACGAGGAGATAAACCCAAGAACTTACATATTTCCATGCACAGCCCATGGACACGGGCAATAGGGGGTGAAGACCTGGGGGTGGGGGTAGGGGCTGGGAGGAGAGGGATAAGGGGGGGGATGGGAGATATCTGTAAATATTATCAACAATAAAAATATATTTAAATGCAAAAGTAAAAATTAAGAATATAAAAATATTTAAAAATGAGAAATAAATATTTTAAATATAGAAACTATCTTTATGTACAGAGGACTAGTGAGTATACTGAAAATTCATCAGGATGAATACATATACTATTGAGTTCACAATAAAAAATTGTATATCATTTTAAAAGTAGTTCAAAATGTATATTATTCTTGTCTCAGTTTGAAAAATTTGTAAACTTGGATCTTATCTGCAGAAAAGCAATCACAAAATTCAGCAAGTAAGAGAAAAGGAAGTTTGAGCAAGTGATGAGAACTGTGTTTTCTCCTCAGAAACGCTCTGTTTCAGCCGTGAGTCGGCAGGTGGATAAGCACCCTCATCACTTACACTGTAACTTACGTGTGTGTTTCCGCCTGGGGGGCTGTGTGAGCAGAGGCTGCAATGCAGATCCCTCACTGTCAGAGGAGGGCTTGGTTGGGGCAAATGCCAGGAACTGACACCACAGGAACCCGAGGCCTGGAGACGGGGAGCAGACCGAGCAGTCTCAGAGGGAAGGGGGCAGGAGGAGATGAAGGAAAGAACTTACCTGCAAATACGCATCCGCCCTGGGCACAGACCGCAGGGCGGTGGAGGCCTGGGCAGGTGGGAACCTGGCGGCCGGGGGCAATGGGCGCGGGTATCTGTAATGCTCTCCACAGTTCAGATTCAAAAAGAGCTGGTCACAGAAATTCATGTATACATGCGGCCGCCTGTGATTCCTGGTGCCAGCTGCTTTCGGGGTGACAGTGTGCGAGGGGAACAGGCCCCCGCTTTCCCCGGCTGCCCCTGCGGTGCTGCTGGGATGTGTTCCGTGTGTCGGCGCAGGTGTGGACACCGACTCCGCCTCGCGTCCCGGTGCCTCTCACGCCGCGCCCTTCGGTCCCCTCGCTGTCCGCAGTGAGCACAGCCAAGTCTTCCCGCTGACGACTCTGTTCCGCAAATGTAGCCGTAACTATTTTCGTGAGAAATGGCTGGAATGGCATGGCCACCGAGAGAAGTCTCAAATCGGTGATAGTACCGGTCATAAGCAGTCACCCATCGCAAGGCCACCAGGCGGTGGCCCCTGGCACTGCTGCGCTCTGTGTCCCACCATCCTGTCCGCCCTTGGTACCGGATCCGGCTGTTTAAAAGGGCGGTGACAGGGTTCTTTTAGCCGAGAATACTTTATGCTGAACGACTGGGTCCTCTGTCTGCTCTGACCCTACAACCTGTGAGTGAATTACCCTTTGATAAATTCCTTTATATCCTATTTTTTTAAAATCCACACACGAGGATATTTTTTCCATTGCTTTTTAGAGAAAGTGGAAGGGAGTGGGGAGGGGAGAGAGAGCGTAAGAAATAGAGAGACAGACAGAGAGAGAGAGACATCAATGTGACAGAGACACATCAATTTGTTGCCTCCCACATGTGCTCCGACCAGGCCAGAGATCGAACACAGCTCTTGACTGGGAATTGAACCCATGACCCTACAGTGTGTCAACTGACTCTCTAACCTTTGAGCAACACCGGCCAGGTGTCATGTTCTAGTAAATAAATAAAATAAATAAAATGCGTTATTAATGAACAACCATATGCCAACCAGCTGGACAATGTAGATGAAATGGACAAATCCCACCCCCCCAAATACAATCTTCCAAAACTGAATCAGGAAGAATCAGAAAACTTGAATAGGCCAATAACAACTGAGGAAATTTAAGCAGTAATCAAAAAACTCCCAGCAAACAAAAGCCCTGGTCCAGATGGCTTCACAGAACAGTTTTACCAAACTTTCAAAGAGAGCTAGTACATGTCCTCCTCAAACTACTCAGAAAATCCAAGAGGAAGGAATACTTCCAAGCTCTTTTTATGAGGCCAGCATTACCCTAATTCCAAAACCAGATAAAGACACTACAAAGAAAGAGAATTACAGACTAATATCCCTGATGAACACAGATGCTAAAATCCTCAACAAAATATTAGCAAATCAATGAAGCAATATGTTAAAAAGATCATACACCATGACCAAGTAGGATTTATTCCAGGGATGCAAGACTGGTACAATATTCACAAATCAATAAATGTGATACACCACGTAAAGAATTGAAAGACAAAAAACACATGATCATATCAATAGACACAGGAAAAGCATTTTACAAAACCCAAAACCCTTTTTTGATAAAATCTCTCAGCAAAGTGGGAATAGAGGGATCACACCTCAACATAATAAAGGCCATATATGACAAACCCACAGCCAACATCATACTCAATGGGCAAAAACTGAAACCATTTCTCCTAAGATCAGGAACAAGACAGGAATGTCTGCTTTCATCACTCTTATTTAACACTAGAGGCCGGATGCACAAAATTTGTGCAAGAGTAGGCCTTCCTTCCCCCGGCTGCCGGCACCAGCTTCCCTCTGCACCCAGGACCCAGGCTTCCCTCGCAGCCCCGGCTTCATCCAGAAGGTTGTCCGGAAGGACGTCCAGTCTAATTAGCATATTATGCTTTTATTATTATAGATAGTACTGGAGTGCTAACCACAGTGATCAGACAAGAAGAAAACATAAAAGACATCAAAATTTGAAAGGAGAAAATAAAGCTCTCATTATTCTCAGATGATATAGTATATATAGAAAACCCTAAAGAATCCACCAAAAACCTACTACATTTAATAAACAAATTCATAAATGTAGCAGGATACAAAATTAACACCAAGAAATTGATGGCATTTTTATTCACCAATAATGAATTCTCAGAAAGAGAAACTAATCAAACAATCCCATTTACCACTGCAACAAAAATATTAAGATACTTAGGAATAAATTTAACCAAGAAGGTAAAAGACTTGCACTCAGAAAACTATAGGATATTGAAAAAAGAAGTAGAGGATGATATAAACAAGAGGAAGAATACACTAAGTTAATGGATTAAACATTAAAATGTCCATACTACCCCAGGCAACCTCTAGAGTCAATGTAATCCCTATTAAAATGCCCACGGCATATTTCACAGAACTAGAACAAATACTCCAAGCATTTATATGGAACCACAAATAGCGGCAACAATCTCGAGAAAGAACAAAGTTGCAGGGATCACAATACCAGATATCAAGTTATACTACAAAGCCACTGTAATCAAAACAGCCGGTTACACACAAGAGTAGGCGTATAGACAATGGAACAGAACAGAGACCCCAGAATTGACCCAAGCCATCACCCTCATTTAATATTTGACAAAGGAGGCAAGAGCATACAATGTTGTCAAGACAGTCTCCTTAATAAATGGTGTTGGGAAAATCGGACAGATACATGTAAACAAAACAAAACTAGACCACCAACTGATGCCATGCACATGAATGGATAAAAGACTAAAATAAGACGAAAATAAATGTAAGCTGTGAAACCATAAAAATCTTAGTTGAAACCATAGGCAGCAAAATCTCAGACATCTCTAGTAGCAATATGCTTATCAATGCATCTCCTAGGGCCGTGGTCAGCAAACTGCGGCTCGCGAGCCACATGTGGCTCTTTGGCCCCTTGAGTATGGCTCTTCCACAAAATACCACGTGCGGATACGCACGTACAGTGCAATTGAAACTTCGTGGTCCATGTGCAGAAGTCGGTATATTAGTTTGCCAACCACTGTCCTAGGGCAAAGGGAAGTGAGGAGAAAGAGCCGCAGTTTGCTGAGCCGTAGTTTGCCAACCACTGTCCTAGGGCAAAGGGAAGTGAGGAGAAAGTAAACAAATGGGACTGGGACCACATCAAAATAAAAAGCTTCTGCACAGCAACAGAAACCATCAGCAAATGGAAAGGGAGCCCACTGTATGGGAGAACATATTTGCCAATGATACACCTGATAATCTCCAAAATATATAAGGAACTCATACAACTTAACAAAAGGAAGACAAACATCCAATCAAAACGTGGGCAAAGGACCTGAATGGACACGTCTTCAAAGAGGACATACAGAGGCCAAGAGACATATGAAAAAGTGCTCAAAGTCACTGATCATCAGAGAGATGCAAACTAAAATGACATGAGGTACCACCTCACACCTGTCAGAATGGCTACCATCAACAAATCAACAAATGACAAGTGCTGGTGAGGGTGTGGAGAAAAGGGGACCCTCGTGCACTACTGGTGGGATGCAGACTGGTGCAGCCACTGTGGAGAACAGTATGGAGTTTCCTCAAACAATTAAATTTGGAACTGCCATTTGACCCAGTGGTCTCACTTCTAGGAATATATCCTAAGAAAACCGAAACACCAATCAGAAAGAATGTGCACAAACGTATGTTCATAACAGTGCAATTTACAATAGCGAAGATCTGGAAACAGCCCAAGTGCCCATCAGTAGGTGAGTGGATAAAAAAGCTGTGGTTGCCTGACCAGTGTGGCTCAGTGGTTGAGCGTCAACTTATGAATCAGGAGGTCACGGTTAGATTTCCGGTCAGGGCACATGCCCAGGATGTGGGCTCAATCCCCTGTGGTGGGGTGTGCAAGAAGCAGCCGATCAGTGGTTCTCTCTCATCATTGTTGTTTTTCTCTCTCTCCCTCTCCTTTCCTCTCTGAAATCAATAAAAAAATTCTTTTTTTAAAAAAAGCTGTGGTACATTTACAACATGGAATACTACGCAGCAGTAAAAAAGAAGGATCTCTTACCCTGTGAGACAGCATGGCGGGACCTGGAGCGTATTATGCTGAGTGAAATAAGTCAGTCAGAGAAAGACAAGTATCACATGGTCTCACTCATATGTGGAATCTAGTGAACAAAATAAACTGATGAACAAAATAGATCCAGAGACATGGAAGCATGGAACACACTGATGAATCTCAGAGGGAAGGCGTGGGTGGGTGGGGAGAGATCAAGCAAAGAACTTGTATGCACTATGCATGGCCCATGGACACAGCCGATAGGGTGGGGAGGGCCTAAGGTAGGGAGGGGGGCTGGAGGGTGTCTATGGGGGGAAAAGGGTGACATATGTAATACTTTCAACAATAAAGATTTTTTAAAAAAATAAAGTAAAATGCTTTATTAACCCGATAAGTGCACTTGGCTTCTTGAATCTTTTCTTCATAGTGAGTGAATTTTTAAAAACCTATTCATTTTTTAAATTGTAGCTGCGGAACATTTAATTATATGATTCAAACGCATGACTTACATATTTCTCTCCGTTTTGATAATAATGGTGCTGGCGCCGTGTGCACTCCTGCTGTGCTTCCTTGCTGTGTAAGTGAAGTGTCTGCTCAACAGCGGGGCCAAACGTTTGAAAAGCACCTGCTGGCAGAAGGGCAGGTGTGGCCCATGCTCTGCACACTCTTCAAATTTGGGGAAAATGTTGGTCAGTGACAAAAGTTTCAGGGCAAAGTCAAGGAGACATTTACTAATGTTTCTAATGTCTGCAAATCATGCCACTGAATAATCGTGACGAATGGAGAGCCAATTGCAACATTTTCCTTCATTAATTGTTGGCTCTGGCGCCTGTGGAATGCCATTTCCTGAACGCGCTGTGTTTCAGGCCTTTCCCACGGACGGAGGCGGCGGGAGCCGGGGCTGTGGCCCCTGCGGGGAGTGGTTTGGCACACAGGGTAGCCACCCGCAAGGCAGGGGTTCTCCCGGGACAGAGACTGGGCGCTGCTGCCCGGGAGCTCGCACAGCACAGGGGGTGCTCGGTCCCATGGGCTGAGGGCAGAGCCGGCGGCGGCAGCCTGTACCCCCGCCCGGCAGGCAGCGCCCCGAGTCCCGCTCTCCAGGCTTGGGGCTCCCAGCGGGACAGAGTGGCTGGGGCAGCCGTGGCCAAGCCCCGCGTGTCCTCTCTTTCCGGGTGTGTGAGGCGGGCACTGTCCCGCGTGTCCTCTGTTTCCTGGTGTGTGAGGCGGGCTCTGCGCACAGTGGGGGGCGGAGGGAGGAAGGGCTTGGCGAGCGGCTGACCGCAGGGAAGAGGAGGCAAACCTCAGCGCCTGCCTCTCCCCGGCTCCATCCCACCACTGACCCCCCACTCTGCAACTCTGATCGCACCCCAGGCGCCCCCAGAACCCAGACCCGGCCTTCAGCTCGAGGAGCTAGTGGCCTCCAGTGTGTGGGCCTCCGCCCACAAGGCTGCCGGGGTTGTCCCTGCTTCCAGCCCCCA
>NW_005872297.1:14469-15803 GCF_000147115.1 Myotis lucifugus | reverse complement strand
AATCAAGGATCGGCTGCCTCCTGCCCACCCCCCACTGGGGATCGCGCCTCTGCCCTGACCCAGAATCCAGTCTGCAGGCAGCACGGGCGGCCCCACCAGGAGCTCAGAGAGCAGGGCCTTTGCTCAGGTTCCCCACCAGGAGCTCAGCGAGCAGGGCCTGCGCTCAGGTTTCCCACCAGGAGCTCAGGGAGCAGGGCCTGCGCTCGGGTTCCCCACCAGGAGCTCAGTGAGCAGGGCCTGCGCTCAGGTTTCCCACCAGGAGCTCAGGGAGCAGGGCCTGCGCTCAGGTTCCCCACCAGGAGCTCAGCGAGCAGGGGTTCCCCACCCGAGCCGACTGAGGCTGCAGTAAATGCCGAGAGAATCAGAGAGGCTGAGGCATTTGGAGAAAGAGGCCAACAAAGTAAGAGGGAGTGACTGTCGGTTAGGAGTCTGTATACGGGGACCTGACAGGGGAACCGGCCAGGCCTGGGGGAGCCTGTGAGGGTGCTGGGCTGGGAGCTGGGCTGGGGGCAGGGCTGGGCTTGGCCGGAGGCGCACCTGAGCCTGGCGGCCAGCGGGCAGGAAATAGCGGGCTAGGGCAGCCACCAGCTGATGTGCGATCAGGATCACTTTTCACTGACGGCTGGATGGCAATCTGGTCCGGGCCGGTTCACATTGGAAGGAGGTGAGGCAAGAGGCGGGCTGAGAGCCTCACTGGCCCTGAGCTGAGAACGTGAGGGTGCAGTCTTTCAGCCCCGCGTCTCCACGGCCCTCATGAAACTCCGACCCGCTCCAAACAGCCCAGGTTTCCCAGGAAGCCTGGCCTTGCCTTGAGCTCAGCAGAGCCTGGTGGTGAGTGTGCTGGCCCTGCCTCCTGGCACGGAGCACTGTGTAAAGACAGTCTCTCCAACACACGGTCCTGGGAACATTGCACAGTACATGCAAAAGAGTGAAACCAGACCACCAACTCACACCACACACAAGAATAAACTCAAAATGGATAAAAGACGTAAGTCATGAAACATAAAAATACTAGAAGAAAATGTAGGCAACTAAATCTCAGATATCTCACGGAGCAGAGTGTTTGCTAATACATTGCCTAGGGTTAGAGAAACTAAGGAAAAAATAAACAAGTGGGACCACATCAAACGCAAAACTTCTGCACAGCAAAATAAACCAGCATCAAAATGAAAAGAGAGCCACTGTGTGGGAGAATTTATTTGCCAATGATACATCTGTAAGGGGTTAATTTCCAAAAAACTAAAGTGCTCATACAAGTCAACAAAAGGAAAACAACAATCCAATTAAAACAGGAGCCCTGGCTGGTGTGGCTAAATGGATAGAGTGTCAGCCTG
>NW_005872297.1:0-10423 GCF_000147115.1 Myotis lucifugus | reverse complement strand
CCGGCCCAGGAAACGTCAGGCCTCGCGCTCCGCAGGCCCTGGGCCGTCAGGCTTCGCTCCACCACTTGGAGCCTACTTATGCAAATTAAACGCCATCTTTGTTGGCGGTTAATTTGCATATCGTGCTGATTAGCCAATGAGAGGTGTAGTGAAGGTACGGTCAATTACCATGTTTGTCTATTATTAGATAGGATGGATGCTTCAAAAGGAAAGCAGACATAAATATATTAATATCAGATCAAGTTGACCAGAGAAAATTACCAGCAAATGAAAAAGATATTGGATAATGAATCAATTTTTCAATAAAACGACATGGCAATCTGAAATGTGCATGCACCAAGAAACAGACCTATATTCCTGAGGTGAAACCTAAAAGAACTGAAAGAAAGGAACAAATTTACAATTACATGTGGAGACTTCCACATCACTCAGTTCACACCACTAGACAAAAACCAACAAAATACACAACTCAAAAATACCACCAGCCAAGCCCACCGGACCCACGTTTACAGAGCACTATACACAACACAGGACACGCGTGTTTCCAGGCCACAGAACATGTGTCTGTGCCGTGAATGAGCCTGCACCCACCTGAAAGGACCAAGGCCTCCAGTGTGCTTCCAAACTGCCTGGAAACAGAGCAGCGAGCACAGGAAGCAGCAGAAGGGCCACCGCGCACTGAGCTCACCCGGTCACGGCAGCGCCTCTCGGTAACCCAGGGTCAGAGGGAGCCAAGGGGAATAATATATTGAACTAAATGAAATACAGCTGAGGTGGCACGAGTTGAAAGAACTTCTCCCAGATGGTATTTCCTTGCTGTCATGCAGTCGCTCACCCAAATCCCTAATGATGACCTGATGCTCCCCCCACCCACACAGAACCCGGAATACTGACATTCAGAAGGTAAGAGAATTGTGGGTAAGAAGCTGGTGAAGAGACTGTGAAAGGCCCTCACTGGTGTGGCTCAGTGAATAGAGCCTGTGGTCCTGAGTTTGATTCCAGTCAAGGGCACAGGCCTGGGTTGCAGGTTCAATGCCTAGTGGGGAGCATGCAGGAGGCAGCTGATTCATGATTCTCTCTCATCATTGATGTTTCTATCTCTCTCTCCCTCTCCCTTCCTCCCTGAAATCAATTATATCTACACTAATAAAGGAGAAACATGGTAATTAGCGTACGACTGCTACCCTTCCCATTGGCTAATCATATCCTTATGCAAATTAACTGTCAGCCAAGATGGCGGCCGGCAGCCAGGCAGCTGGAAGCGAACATGAGGCTTGCTTGCTCCAGTGACTGCAGACTCCAACGTTCCCCGCCTGACTTGCCGGCCTCTGAGCTGCAACTCTAAGAAACATTGTAACAAATATAGAAGCTAAACAAAACCCCAGAAACCAGCTTTCAGCCGGCAGGGATCTCAGAGCTGGAGTTATACATTGTTTCGATTATAGAACGCAAACAAACCAGATACCTGCTTTCAGCAGCGGAAGCCTCAGAGCTAGAGCCAGAGCTAAAGCTGGCCCAGAATAAAAAAAGAAAAAAGAAAAAAAGGAGCGCTTGGGAGCTTCAGTCAATCGCCAGCCTGAAAGCAGCCCTCAGCTCCTCACCCAGACTGGCCAGGCACCCCAGTGGGGACCCCCACCCTGAAGGGTGTGTGACCAGCTGCAAACAGCCGTCATCACCTCATCCAGGCTGGCCAGGCACCCAAGCGGGACCCCCACCCTGATTCAGGACACCCTTCAGGGCAAACCAGCTGGCCCCCACCTGTGCACCAGGGTACTATCCTATATAGTAAAAGGGTAATATGCCTCCCAGCACCGGGATCAGCGGAGCCGCGAGGCCTCCTGGCACCGGATCAGCGTGACAGGGGGAAGCGTCCAAATCCCCTGATAGCCCTGCGGCTCTGTGTGTGACAGGGTGTGGCGCCCCCCCCCCCCCCGCCACAGGTCCTGCTCTGTGTGTGACAGGGTAGAGCTCTAACCTCCCCATCGGCCCTGCCCTGAGTGTGACAGTGGCGGCGCCCCAACCCCCTGATCGGCCCTGCTCAGTGGGTGATAGAGGGTGGCGCCCCAACCCCCTGATCCACCCTGCTGTGTGTGTGACAGGGGACGGTGCCCTAACTCCCCTATCAGCCCTACTCTGTGAGTGACAGGGAGGAGCTCCCAACCCCCTGATTGGCCCTGCTCTGTGCGTGACAGGGGGGAGCTCCCCAACCCCCTATTGGCCCTACTCTGTGCGTGACAGGGTACAGAGCCCCAACCCCCCTGATGGGCCCTGCTCTGTGCGTGACAGGGGGCAGTGCCCCAACCCCCTGATTGGCCCTGCTCTGTGCGTGACAGGGGGTGGTGCCGCAACCTCCCCATCGACCCTGCCTTGAGTGTGATAGGGGGCGGTGCCCCAACCCCCCAATCGGCCCTACCCTGAGCGTGACTGAGGGTGGCATCGCAACCTCCCAATCCGCCCTGCTCTGTGCATGACAGGGGGCGGTGCCCCAACTCCCCAATCAGCCCTGCTCTGAGCCCGACCAGGGGCTGTGGGGCAGGCACCTAGGGATTGGGCCTGCCCTCTGCCACCCAGGAGCAGGCCTAAGCCAGCAGGTCGTTATCTCCCGAGGGGTCCCAGACTGCGAGAGGGCACAGGCCGGACTGAGGGACCCCCCTTCCCCCCCCCCCCCAGTGCACAAATTTTTGTGCACCGGGCCTCTAGGGGATATATATATATATATATATATATATATATATATATATATATAATTTTTTAAAGAGGCTGTGGAAGACTTGTCAGGACACTTCACTGGAAGATACAGAAAACCCCGTGACCAGCCACAGGCTGCCCTCGGGCTGTGGACACTGTCTCCTCACTGACAGAGGCACCTGGCCAGCAACTGGGAGCTGCATGAGGATGACATGCTGCAGAGCTGGGGCGTCAGGAGGGAACGTTCGCACATTCATGTCACAGTCACTGTAGCTGCTGCCAGCAGCTCCCAGGCTTTCTCAAATAGGATCCATTGAAAGAAAATAGACTGCTGTGTGTGTTATAAAAATTAGTGCTTTTTATTTATTTTTAAAGTTTACTTCAAGGAAAAAGCGTGGAGGACGGACTTCCCAGTCTCTCCAGGGTGACCTCACCGCCTCCCAGGGACGCGGGGACGGGCCGAGCCAGTCAGTGACCCAGGAGAGGAGACTGCTGCTCCCTGACCTTCAAGGGACCCGGGGAGCGGGGACCCAGGCCCTCGGGCGATTTCGCACCTTCTCCCTCTTTTCATTTCCTAAGAAATGACTCTAAACGTGCTCAGAGCATCCGGGCAAGAACTGGAAGCGAGGCAGTTCCTCCCGCGCCTGGAAATGAAGTCGTTGGTGAGTGAAGGGCTGGTCCCGCAGGTCCCCAGCCGCCCGCACAGTCACAGGAGGGACCTGTCACTCAGGAGGCGGTGGTTCTGCCTCCACACAAGCTGCCACCTCCCTGTGGTCAAAGGGCCCCGCTCCGCCCTCCCCTGCCCTGCCCTCCCTGCTCTGCCCTCCCCTGCCCTGGCCCTCCCTGCCCTGGCCCTCCCTGCCGTTCCCTCCCCGGGGAGAATCCCGCAGCTCCGCTAGAACTTTCTGAGAAGGGCGCACGCTGAGCCTTTCTCCCGGCCTCCCCTCTCCCCACCGGCGGCCAGTCTCCGCCCGACAGCCCCTCCCGTGTCTCCCCGCCCCTTCCTCCGGGAAAGCTCTGCCCAGGCTCCTTCTCCCCAAACAGCGAGCGCCACCCCCTTGTGAGCGACCATCCTGCTTAAGGCCCCAGCACAGTCCCACCTGCAAGGACCTGTCAGGGTGCAATATTTGAAATTGGCAAAAAAGGAAAGAAAGACACTCACATACCACAAAGGAACAACGTCAGTGACTGAAACTGCTGGAAGGCAGGGGCTGGGAGACTGGGGTGGGGGGGGAGCCCTGGGGGGCTGCACGGAGGAGGGGGCTGGTGGTGGGCGTGGCCAGCAGCCACCCTGACGCCGCTGACGCTGCAGAAAGGAGCCGCTTCCAAGGGAAGGAACACCTGCGGCTCACCTAGGGCAGCGGCTCACCTAGGGCAGCGGCTCACCTAGGGCAGCGGCTCACCTAGGGCAGCGGCTCACCTAGGGCAGCGGCTCACCTAGGGCAGCGCAGAGACACCGAGGAGCCCCGGAGCCCGGGAGCCCGGGAGCCCGGGAGCCAAGACTGCAGGCATCGTGGCCGCAGGCTCTAGGCAGAGGAGCCTGCAGCAGCGGAAGAACAGGGGAGGCACCAATTGAAGACTGGGTCAGGCAGTATTTGACCTTTTTATTTTATTTTTAAAAAAATATATTTTATTGATTTTTTACAGAGAAGAAGGGAGAGGGATAGAGAGTTAGAAACATTGATGAGAGAGATCGATCAGCTGCCTCCTGCACGCCCCCCACTGGGGATGTGCCCGCAACCAGGGTACATGCCCTTGACCGGAATCGAACCCGGGACCCTTGAGTCCGCAGGCAGACGCTCTATCCACTGAGCCAAACCGGTTCAGTGTATTTGACCTTTTTAAATCTCAAAAAACGGCAGTGCAGTCCTGGCCGAGGCTCAGTGGTTAGAGCGTCGGCGTGTGCACCGAAGGGTCAAGGTTTTGATTCCCGGTCAAGGGCACCTACCTCGGTTTCAGGCTCGATCCCTGGCCCTGATCAGGGAGCATGCAGGAGGCAACCAATCAATGTGTCTCTCTCACCGATGTTTCTCTCTCTCTTTCCCCCCTTCCCTCTCCTACTCTCTCTAAAAAAAAAAAATCAATGGAAAAACATCCTCGGGAAGGGTTAACAGCTGTGAAAGACTGGAAACATATTTAGACTTTACCTAAAAGAGATGAAGCACTCGGCACCATGCAGTTAGCCCTTTCCCTCCTGCCTCTGCTCAGGGGCCCGGGCAGGGCTCCTCTGAGGATGAGCCCGGCAGGCAGTGGCAGGAGCTGCGTGAAGCTGGGGATGCTGTCTCCCAGGCGACCCCGTTTGAAATCTGCGCTTAATGCCCGCGCCCCACATTCCCAGGGCAACACACTGGGACGTTGGTGAGCAGAACGGCCCCTCCACCCCTTCATGGTGGCAGGGAAGACGCCCGCTAAGGCGGGGTCAGTCTGGAGGCTGCGAGACTTTCTGGCAGAGGTACCACCTGGGAAGTCTGAGTCCTCAGCAGCCTGGCACAGAGCGGCACAGGGGCAATGCTGGGCTCACTGCACAGCGAGAGAAACTCGGTGCCAGCAGCCAGCACAAGGTGAAGCCAGCCCCCAGCACGAGGTGAGGCCGGCACCCGCTGCGGCCCCTCCTGCCCCAGGGAGAGGCTCGCCCGCAGGGAAAGCTCCAGGAAGCTCTTCTGATGTCAGCTGTGCCCCGGCTGTGTAGAAACGGCAGCTTCTACTCAAGTTAAACACACCTGTGCCAGCAGCTCAGCGCCCAGGCACACACTCAACGCACATGTCCACACACAAAAAGGGAGCATTAAATCTCACCGAAACTATTCATAACCATCCCAAACGGGAACCAACCTATCTGTCCATCCAAAGAGGAGGAATCACACAGACTAGGAGGCTTATTCGGGTAAATGGCACAGCAATAGAAATGCATAAACTACCGACTCCCGCAACTCTATCAAGAAATGTCAAAAACCCGTGTTGAAAGGATGAAGCTGGCCAAGAAGGGTCCATAGAGGCATGAGGCCAGTATATAAAGTTCAAGGACGGGCAAGACTTGTTCGTGACAACAAGTCAGCACCCTGCTCGCCGCCGGGGCCTGAGCTGGTGGCGAGGAATTGGGGAAAGAGGCAGGAGGGGCCTGCTGAGGTGGCGGGGATGTTCTCTTGATCTGAGAGGTGTTAGGTTAGGTGGCTCAGGAGGCAGCGCAAGAAATAGAGAGTCCAGTGAATCAGAAAAGAAAGAAAAGGAAAAGGTTTATTTCTGCGTCCCCGGGAGACCCACGTACCCCCAAAGACGGGGCACATGGATTCACACCAACAAGGAGGGGGGCGCCTTTTCTACACTGCGGTTGGGTGAGGGGCGGGGACACGAGCAGAGGCATTCAGCCGAGGAAATCTCAGCTGCAGGGGGGCCAGCCAGGTATTCAGGAATGAGTCAGCATCCGCGTGGGGGTTGGTGTTGATTCAGGGAGAAGCCAGTATCTGTGTCTGGCATGCTGATCTGCCAGACATGCCAGGGGGAGTCCACTATCTCGTCACATGTCTGCATGTATCCGATCCTGGGCTCCCCTTCCTTTGCCTGAACATACACGTGAGGTCCTCCCCCTCCTTCCCCATTGTTTTCCTATTCCCTCTGGGCTTCCTTCTCCTCCTTCTGGATGAGGGGCTTCCTTCTCTTTATTTTGTAAATATAGACCTTCCGCTGTTCCCAGCTCCTCATTCTATGGAAATGCACCTGTTGCAGCTTTTCAGCTCCCCATTCTATGGAAATACACCTTCTGCTCTGCAGCCCTGTGCTTCCTCCATGGTCCCCTTAATTTCTAAACTTTCCTAAACCTGTCTTTTTCACCCCCCAAAATTATGTTTCAGTAGTACCATTAATGAAAACAGTGAATGAAGGAGGAAGAGTAAGTTTCCCTGAATATGGATTTAATTTTTCACCCATTCAATCTGAAATGCCAGATAAGCATGTAGCTTGGAAGACTGGTATGTGTTGAGAACAAATTTGTCATAAATATATGAAATTTAGAGCAATGAAAGAAGACGGCAAGAAAAAGTGAACGAAGTGAGAATGAAAGTAGGCCTCTAAAAACCTTCCAACATCTAAATTAAAGGTTTTTTCATTTCAATGCTCACAAAGCCCACTGAGACTCTGCAGGCAGCCACGTCTTCACCTCTGTCAAAGCCACACCTGCACGTTTGCACGCAATTTAGAGGAGAGGCACAGGCCTCGTGATGCCCATCGGTGTAAGGCCTCCTGGGTTAAGAGAGGAGGGCAGAGCAGGACACCCTGAAAGCAATGGCCACGGAGATGAGAGAACCGCCAAATAGCGCTGCTGCGGAGGAGGGCGTAAGAGGACATTGCAGCCAGCTGAGCCCAGACCAGGCAGGGCCGTGTGCCTCCGGCTGAGAACTTTGCTTGGTCCTAAGGGCCATGAACAGGGAGTGAAGTTTTAGACGACATTGTCTATAACACTTCATTTGATCTCATGAAAAGGAACCCCAGGACCAACTACATCAATGATGCTAAAATGAATCACTGTCTTTCTCCCTCATGAGAAAAGGTGATGTATCCGTGCTCTTTGTATTTCCTCTGAGAGTAGGAAAACCGTGATCAATTCATAAAAAGGTTCCCTGACATTCCAGTGAATCCCTAGGCCCAGCGTTTTCTGAGGGGGGTTCCTTAAGGCTGGAGCGGGCGGGAGAGCTGGCCAAGTGGCTTGTTTCCCAGAGAAAAGCGGGAAACGGCAAAGGACAGCGTACACTGCCCCCTGGGAAGTGCAGGAGCACATCACACAGGCCAGATACACAAGGTGTACGTTTACGTGGTCGCAAAAAACCCAAAGCTTCCATCTTCATAGAAAGGCAGGTTTATTTCGATAGAGACATGCTAAATATAAAGGGCTGAAATAAATGAGTCATCGTTAAAATAAAATAATAGAACATTTTAATAAAAATTAATATTTTATCTTGAACATTAACTTACTAGACACTGAATAACTGCACAGATTAATAAGCGTAACGCAAATAAACCCATTTTTCTGGTTCTCCGAAAGCGAAATGTTTCCTGTTGCGCACACCAAACAAGTCAGTACAAGACTAATGAGCCCTAACCGGTTTGGCTCAATGGATAGAGCGTTGGCCTGCGGACTCAAGGGTCCCAGGTTCGATTCCGGTCAAGGGCATGTACCTTGGTTGCGGGCACATCCCCAGCAGGGAGTGTGCAGGAGGCAGCTGATCGATGTTTCTCTCTCATCGATGTTTCTAACTCTCTATCCCTCTCCCTTCCTCTCTGTAAAAAATCAATAAAATATATATTTTTAAAAACAGACTAATGACATCACAATCAGCTGCTAAAATATTTGCTGCAAATATTAGTGGAGAGAAATGGTGCTCCTGCGCGTAAGGCGCATACGGGAAATGAATGCAGCATGATTATAGTAACCAGTCATTAGTGAACGCTGTAGTTCATTATTAATAATCTATACTAATAAAAGGGTAATATGCTAAGTAGACCAGATATCTTCTGGACATTCTTCTGGACAAAGCCACAGTGGCAGGGGCCAAGGCAGAAGCTGTTAGGGGCTATCAGGCGGTCAGGGGGGCAGGCAGGCAAGCAGGCAGGCGAGCGGTTAGGAGCCAGCGGTCCCAGATTGTGAGAGGGATGTGAGAGGGATGTCCAACTGCCAGTTTAGGACCGATCCCCCAGGGCCTAAAGTCCCCTGAGGGGTCCCGGTTGGAGAGGGTGCAGGCCCAGCTGAGGGACTCCACCTCATGCCCGAATTTCGTGCACCGGGCCTCTAGTCCTATATAATAAAAGGCTAATATGCAAATAGACTAAATGGCAGAACAATGGAACAGCTGGTTGCTATGATGTGTACTGACCACCAGGGGGCATGCCCGAACATGGCAGGCACTGGCTGCATCAGGATGGTGGAGCTGGTGAGTGGGGGCGCCAGACCAAGACAGGCCGCTGGTCGCAGTCATCTGGGAGAGCCTCTGGTGGTTACTGAAAATTCTTTGCTCCTGTGCGCCACAGTCCCTCCCAGCATGCGTGTGCACCTACTGCTGGCCTCCAGCGCCAGCCCCGATTGCTCGGTGCCGTCATGGGGTGCGAGCAGGCAGTGACTGCTGGCCCCGATTGCCCCTGAGGGCTTCTTCACCTCCCCCACTGAAAGGCGATCAGGCCTGGCAGCCACTGGTCGCACCCGCTGCTAGTGCTGGCTGCGGGTGCGAGCAGGGCCAGCACCATCAGTGGGTGTGAGAGGTGGTGGCCGGAGCAGGACTGCAGCAGATAGGGGACCTGGGCTGCAGCAGGAGGGGCTGGGAGGGGTTAAGGAGGATGGGCCGAGACCCGTCCCTGTGCCCACCGCAGCCTCATGGCCCACAGTTCCTTTCAAGGTGCACGGATTCGTTATGTATAACAGGATATTGTAAAAATTAAGTTACTAAATTTTTATTAAAACCTTTCTACATACCATTATATTGGCTGGGCTACAAAAATATTCATTGTGGGCCACATGCGGTCCACAGGCTGCGAGTTTGACATGCTTGGCTTAAATGAATCAGACAGCATGGAGCAATCAGGAGAGAAATCGCCTTCTATGATCTCTCTGACCATTTTTAATTATTGAAGCTAAAAATATGAATGAATACTCTATTGCAGCGGTTCTCAACCTGTGGGTAGAGACCCCTTTGGGGGTCGAATGACCCTTTCACAGGGGTTGCCTAAGACCATCGGAAAACACATATTGAATATATAATTACATATTGTTTTTGTGATTAATCACAATGCTTTAATTATGTTCAATTTGTAACAATTAAAATACATCCTGCATATCAGATATTTACATTACGATTCATAACAGTAGCAAAATTACAGTTATGAAGTAGAAACAAAAATAATTTTATGGTTGGGGGTCACCACAACATGAGGAACTGTATGAAAGGTTTGCGGCATTAGGAAGGTTGAGAACCACTGCTCTATTGCATAAGCATGAACCAAAGTTAACCAACCTTACCACTCCTTTATATTATACTAGTGACCCAGTGCACAAATTCCTACACATTGAAAAAAATCTACTTATACAAAAACCATAAGTGGTGTTCATCACATACAGACGAACAGCGACTGAGCAGAAGGAAGTCAGTCCTACAGGAGTTGTCCTGGCAACGGCTTCACCCTCCCCCAGGCTGTTTCCTGGAGCTGTTTCCTGTAAGGGCAGAGTTTGAGGCAGGAACCTGCCCTGGGAGTGTGGAGGCAGATCTTTCTAAAGTGTGCCGCGCCAGCACGGGGTGAACCTGAATGGGGCGGCTGAAAGGCTTAGAAAAGACAGACAAAAGAATGAAAGCCAGGTCTCGGTGGGACACTGCTTCTCTGAGAGAAAGCAACCACGCCCACAGCCATGCCTTTATTTTATAGCAGATGCTATGAGGCAAAGTAAGGGCATGACCAAGATGTTTACAAACATTCTCCTGGGTTTCAATCCTACTCAACTACATGCACCTGAACTCTATCAAGCCCACATCACTCGGGCACATGGGGCCACATGTTGGGACCATAGGTTCAAGCTTACAACTACAGCTGTTGGCTATAATTGTGCTGGGAGGGCCCTGCCCTCTAAGCTGGGACTTGCTCGTGACTATGAGAGGACTGTGCCCTCTCATCAGTCCAAGGCTTGAACCTGTCCAAAACACTGTAGCAGCTCCCCTCAAGAAAGTTTTAATTCTGTTTATTTGTTACTAATGTTGGGGCT
>NW_005872296.1:83182-91699 GCF_000147115.1 Myotis lucifugus | reverse complement strand
ATTTACTAACTGTCAAGGTTCTGCGTAAAGTCCTTATGTCTCCGCTCTCACAAGGCTTCTCTGATGTGGTCACCCAACCATTGTGACATGTTGAGCTCCGGCTGAAGTCTCTTTCAAACGAATGTTTTGCTTCCTATAACAGGACTGATCATTGGACTATTTTAGCACCCATTCTGAGGTATGAAAACATGTCATTTTACCGAGCTCCTTTCCTGTATGAATTCTCTGATGAGGGAAAGCCTTTATCACCCTCATCGTCAACATGAACTCGCTGATGTTTCGTAAGACTTGAGCTCCAACTGAATACCTTCCCACACTCCTCACATTTGTACGGCTTTTCTCCAGTGTGGACTCTCTGATGGGCTTGAAGGTATGAGCTCCTACTAAAGACCTTCCCACACTTCTCACATTTATATGGTTTCTCTCCAGTATGGACCTTGTGATGGAGATGAAGCTGTGACCTTACACTGAAGCCCTTCCCACACTCTGCACACTGATACGGTTTCTCTCCCGTGTGGACCCTTTGATGATGCACATGAAGACTTGAAGACTGGCTGAAGGCCTTCCCACACTTCTCACATTTATAGGGTTTCTCTCCTGTGTGGATTCTACAGTGAACCTTCAGTTCTGAACTCCGGCTGAAGCCCTTCCCACATGTACCACATTTGTATGGTTTTTCTCCAGTGTGGCCTCTTTGATGGGACAGAAGATTTGAGGGCTGACTGAAGCCCTTCCCACACTCCTCACATTTATAGGGTTTTTCTCCTGTGTGGATTCTACAGTGAGCCTTCAGTTCTGAACGCCGACTGAAGCCTTTCCCACAGGCATCACATTGATAGGGTTTCTCACCAGTGTGGCCTTTTTGATGGTCCAGAAGATTTGAGGCCTGACCGAAGCCCTTCCCACACCCCTCACATTTGTATGGTTTCTCTCCAGTGTGGACTCTCTGATGGACTTGAAGGTGGGAGCCTGCACTGAAGCCTTTCCCACACTCCTCACATTTATAGGGTTTCTCTCCTGTGTGGATTCTACAATGAGCGTTAAGGTGTGAGCTATGCTTAAAACCCTTGCCACATGCATCGCATTTGTATGGCTTCTCACCTGTGTGCATTCGCTGATGAGCCTGCAGTCGTGAATGCCAACGGAAGTCCTTCCCACACTCTTCGCATTTGTAAGGTTTCTCTCCCGTGTGAACTCTCTGATGGACTTGAAGATGTGCACTCTGACTGAAGCCCACCCCACACTCCTTACATTTATAGGGTTTCTCTGATGTGTGGGTTATCAGAGAAGTTTGACAATGTGAGCTTTGCTTAACATTTCTCCCACACTCCTCAAATTTGTGTGGATTTTCTCCCGTAAGAACTCTCTGATGATGAGGAAGATATGACCTCTGCCTAAAATTCTTACATGCTGTATCATATTTGTATGATGTCTCTCTATTGTGGACTCTCTGATGGGCTTGAAGACTTGAAAACTGGTGGAAGGCATTTTCACATTTTTCACATTTACAGGGCTTCTCTCCCGCATGGGCCGTCTTATTAATTTGAGGGCAAGAGTCCTGAATAACACCTTTCTCGCACATCTCTCCTTTGTGGCGTTTTTCTCCATTATGGACTCTGTGGTGAACCTGAAGATGCGAACTCTGATTACTCTGATTAAAGCCCTTACCGAATTCCTCATATTTATAGAGCGCATCACCTTGTTTTTCCAACAGAGAGACAGTTCCTTGAATGTTTACTGTGGAATCTTGACATCTGGTTAAACCCTTGGTAACCTGTTGCCAGATTTGTGAGTAGAAAAACTCTTCATGGGGCAGGTCCCTTAATCCAATTTCTTGAATAACCTCCACGTTACGTAGACTCTTGTCTCCTAAAAGAATAAAGAGAATTTGGAGATGGGCATGTGGATGCTTTTGTTCAGAAATGTCAAGGTTATACATAAACGTAGGCCAACACCCTGAGGCTTTATGGAACCAGGAGAAAGCTCCATTTTTATTATCATGTATCATGTTCTCTGATTTACATGACTCTGGGAACCAAGACACATTTAGGCATTGTATTAGGTTTCAAAAGTGAGCCACAAGTTAGAAATGTGGTGGCTGCAGAGCAAGAAAAATACTTCCTCGCCAACTCAACTACCCCAGCAACCTACAACTTCTAGTCTGCAGCAGCCAGGGGAGTAGGGCTCTGAACAAGGCTCTATGGGTCCAGAACAGGCCATATCTGCTCGGCATGCTGCTGTAATCAACCTCGCGGGAGTAGGAAGCTTTATGCAGTCCCGGGCAGCTGCAGCTGTGGTCCCTGCAGCATCACATGGATATGGGCAGCGGTGGCAGCACAAACAGCTCAGCTACATCATCAACTGGCACATAGGCAGCTAATCAAAAAGTAAAAAGAAGGGACGCACACCAACCACTCCAAAATTCTGGGTCTTGCATTATTTCCCCCTCTCTTTTTATGAAACATAAAAGAACTGAATCAAAAGGATTTTGAGTTTCTATTCACTTCTGTTTTTTAAAAGGTGTCCGTATTTTACACTGCTAGCTATACAAACTTTACACAAAAGCAGAAAGAATCCTATGATTTTTAGCTAAAAAAAGGGAAATGCTTTAATGAACCATTAGGGTTGGCTGCTTAAGTCACTGCTTTTGAAAAATGGTTTCACTGTGCATGATACATATGGAAGAGGCCTCAGAAACACTAGTCACATCTTTGAGAAGAATGTAGTTTGATATTTATTTAGTATAAAAGGTTTATACAGAGCACAACAAATACTGTTTTTTACAAATCTGTTTTGGAAAAAAGAAAAATACTTTGATGATGAAGCTGCACCTTACTAAAAGCCGTCTCTTCTGCCTACTGTATGCACATCCGACCAAAATGCTCAGGATGTCTAGGGAAACCCTTCCAGACACATTAGCAGAGGATGTCCCCAGGCAACGTTGAAAACCTTTGCTTTGAATTATTTTATTGGAAGTTTACTCCAATGTTCAGAGCCTTTGAGACACTGAGCTGGTTGGAAAGACACGTTTGGGAGAAAAATCCTTATCCATCCACGTGTCTGAAGTTCAGAGTGTAAGCAGAGAGCTTCCTTCACCTCCTGCTGGGAAATATCCTTCAGGAGGACATCGGGGGTGGGGTGGGTAAAGGTTTACAGTAAAAATATACATCACTCTCTCGCCCAGGCCAGTGTTGCTCAGTGATTAGAGCAGCATCCCATGCATAAAGGGACTCAGGTTCAATTCTGGATGAGGGCACATACCCAGGTTGCAAGTCCCATCCCTGGTTGGGGCACATACGGGAGGCAACCAATTGATGTTTCTCGCGTGGATGTTTCTCTCTCTCTCCCTTTCCCTTCCTCTCTCTCTAGATCTAGAATCATCAAGGATAAAAGTGGCCATGGGGCCTATGGACTGTTGGCTTTCTTTGGTTTTTGTACGTATTTCCTTTCTGTGTGTGCAAAATATTTCCTTTTTCAAGTAGGAGTATTTAGAGCCCCAGGAATAATGTCTGTGAAAGTAGACTCTCAAAATGATGGGTAGAGATACATTTTCCATATGGACCACACCAATGGTTTTCAAGCTGAAGGCAGGAGGTAGTGAACTTGAAAGGAATTTAGTAGCTTTTGATGAAAATTAACAAAATAGGAAAATATCAGAGGTGCTTTGTAAGCAGTAAAGGCATCTCTGTATAAAATGGCTATTAAGAATCTTCATTCGAAAAAGCAGTTCTTAACCAAGACAGTATGATTCACTCCTAAAGGCTGCAGGAAAACCACAGGGGGGAAATGATAATCAAGTTGGTTACAAATGAAAAGCTAAGCTTTTCTATCTATACCCAAAAGCACCTAATAAAATTAGACACCTGTCAAGGGGAAAAACTGTTCTAGACTATACCTTCATCACAGTTGTTTTTTTAAAAATCCTCACCCGAGGATATGTTTTTGTTTAATTTTTTTAGGGAGAGGGGGAGAGAAAGAGAAAAACATCGATGTGAAAGAGAAACATTGATTAGTTGCCTCCCGTGGTTCGAACCCACAACCGGGTGTGTTCCCTGGCCGGGGATCGAGCCCGTGACCCTTCGGTGCATGGGATGACATTCCAACCATAAGCCACACTGGCCAGGGCACACATTTTTTATTACCACACTTGAAGGATCTCAGAGATGAATGGAAAATGGTCTATGTAACCATCATTAACTCATTCATATATTTGATATATTTGATAAATATTTATAGCACACCTGCCTTCTTCTAACTCTGCTCTATATAGTGAGGATAAAGCAATAAAGAAAACAGAATTTCTCTGCTCCTGAGACTGTATTCCAATGGACTATAGTACAATAAATAAAAATATATGTTAATAAGGTAAGTGCTTAGACACCAACTAAGACAGGGTAGAGGAAGGGAGTGGAGGCAGAAGGTATTATGCACAGAGGGGTCATGGAGGCCTCTCTTATGAGGTTAACATTTGGGAAAAGCCCTATGTGAGGTAAGGCAGGGGCTGGGAGAATGACGAGGGAAACAGTGCTCCTGACAGAAAGAACAAGAAGAGGGTGATGAGGCGGGAGCACGCTTGGCACAGCAAAGAGCCCAAACTGGACGGAGCAGATGACAAAGGGGACAGTGACAGGTCACGTTCATAGAGGGATGGCGGGGGGGGGGGGTGAAGGGGAAGGAGACAGAGCCATGTGGAACACTATAAGCCACTTTAAGTACCTGGATTTTACTTTGAATCAGATAAGAAGCTAGTTGAGATTTTAAGCAGAGGTCCGACAAGATCTGACAAACACTCATAAAATCACTTGGAATAGAGAACTCATTGTAAAAGAGCAAAACAGAAGAGTGAGAGCCATACAGACTGCTGCAGCGATCCACAGACGAGGCCCTGACTCAGACCAGCACCACGGTGGTGGAGGCGACAGGTGGCTCAGACCAGCGTCTCACTGGTGGAGGTGACAAGAAGCAGGACAGCCCCAGCCGGTTTGGCTCAGTGGATAGAACCATCGGCCTGCGGACTGAAGGGTCCCAGATTCAATTCTGGTCAAGAGCACAGGCCCGGGTTGTGGGCTCGATCCCCAGTAGGGGGCGTGCAGGAGGCAGCCGATCAATGATTCTCTCTCATCACTGATGCTTCTATCTCTCTCTCACTCTCCCTTCCTCTCTGAAATCAATAAAAATATATATTTTAAAAAACTTTAAAAAAAGAAAAGAAAACTGGCAACCAGCTACAGAGCTCCAAAGCCCCACACATCAAAGGACACAAACAGCGCAGGGGGCTCAAGTGCAGTCACAGAGCGCCTGTCCTCACCCGCTGAGACCAGGTTCCGGAAGTTCTCCAGCATCACGTCTCGGTACAGCTTCCTCTGGGACGGGTCCAGCAGCCCCAGCTCCTCCTCCGTGAAGACCACAGCCACGTCCTGGAACGTCACCGCCTCCTACAACACCACACACAGATGACCTCAATCCCATAACCAGTCTCACGGGAGAGGGGCAGCACTGAAAGCAGTTCTGTGTATCTTACAGCAATTCAGTGGAGAAGTCTGTCCCAGGGGTATGTAAATCTGAAGTACAAGAAACCATATGTGTCTTTACCCCTCCCATTGCCCCCCCACACCCCCACATACTCATTTTTGAACATTCAGGGGGGCCAGGGCTTGGGGGCACGGAGTTCAGGGTTTTCAGTGAGCAGGGAAGGGCCTCGTGGTTGGTCCACAATTCAGCCAGGGTCTGATTGGGATTTTTTATCTTATGACTGTAAAATTTCTACTGGAGATTTTAAGTTTTGTTTCTTTATTGTATGGGTTATAAATATTGCCACCCACATTGTACTATTAGTCTGGTATAGCTTTGAGTACAGCCTGATTTTTCATCCTCGACTCTACTGACGTATTTGGCCAGATAACTCTTCATTGTGGGGCTGTCCTGTGTGTTGTAGGATGGTTAGCAGAATCCTTACCTTCTACACGCGAGATACCAGTAGCCGTCCTCAAGTTATGACACCAAAATGTGTCCAGGTGTTCACTGGAGGCAACATTGCCCCTGATTAAGAATCACTGGTACACAGTTTTGTCTTAATTTTTTATATGGAAACTGTGTTCGTCACTGGACTGCAGCACATGCAGGTGCAACAGAAATCATAGAGAAGATGGGGCCACTGAAGAGTGAGCAGGGAGAGGCAGTATTATTCGAGGTGTTTTCTTTTTTTTAATATTTTATTGATTTTTTACAGAGAGGAGGGGAGAGGGATAGAGAGTTAGAAACATCGATGAGAGAGAAACATCGATCAGCTGCCTCCTGCACACCCCCTACTGGGGATGTGCCCGCAACCAAGGTACATGCCCTTGACTGGAATCGAACCTGGGACCCTTCAGTCCTCAGGCCGATGCTCTATCCACTGAGCCAAACCAGTTAGGGCTATTTGAGGTGTTTTCTACCCACCAGCATAACCAGGCACCACACTCAAAGGGCTAAGTCTCTGACTGGGGAATTCTTTTCCCTTGTCTCTCTGTCTTTATCCAAGTAAAATTTAGGAGTCTTTTTGCATCAGTTGGATGAGTCCTGCCAGGTGGCTCAGTGGGTTATAGTGTCATCCCATACACCAAAGGTTGAGGGTTCGATTTTCAGTCAGGGCACACACCTAGGTTGCGGGTTCAATCCCCGGTCAGGGCATGTATGGAGGCAACCCGTCGACGTTCCTCTCTCACTTCAATGTTTCTCTCTCTCTCTAGTAGAAATTAACCTACACTAAAATAAAAAGTAGTGATCATCTGATACATACAAGGGCCCTGAATGCCTACTGTTCTCTTTAATCCTTCCAAGAAAAAGAAACAGGATGTGTGTGGGAAACTGATATAGGGTTAAGCCTCGGACTGACCTGCTGGCAAAGTCACAAACAAGTCCTAGCTTAGAGGGCACAGTCCTCTTAGCATAATTAGGCTTGACCTTATAACACTCCCTAGATCTTATCTGGGAATCTAATTGGTTGAGGAAGTGCAGGAAGTGTAACCATGGTCAAAACAAGTGAAACTCACAAGAACTGTGTAACTATGGTAACCACTACCTTGTTTATCTCTCACTATAAAAAGCTTGGTGAGGCCTGAGCACAATAGAAGTCCTTCTCCCAGAGTTGGACTTGCCCGCCTGGTCCCCCAATATTTCCAAATTATCTCGTGTCTTTTCTATTTCATTTGTTGTGCGGCTCCTCTTCCAGACCCGAACCCTGAACCACGCAGGACGTGGAGGGAAACACTTACGACAGATGTGTCTAATCACTGAGAAATGAGATGACAATTTAAAACCTAGACAGGCAAGCCCAACTCACCTTGAACTTGGCCATTTTGTCTTCCTCCTTCTCGGGAAGGGCTGAGTCTTGGGAAGGCACAAGGGGGAAGAAGGAAAAAAGCATTAGATTCTGGCCAAGGGTGTCACTAACCCCTATGACTGTGTTATGTGAACCCCTCACACACCCTGTGAACACCCCCCCCGCCCCGAGCCTGGTGCCCTGGCTCAGATGAGCAGAATGCAGACTGCCTTCCAGACACCTTCAGCCAAGAGCCCCCGCACAGAGAGCCACCTGCCCAACCACACATGACGGCCCTCACGTAAGTTCATGCAGCCCTCAGGGGACGATTCTAATTCTGGGAGAGTGGACACTGAGGGTAGAGGACACAGGTCAAGGGAGTAATCCCTGGGGCCAATGACACTGCTACTTAGTAGCTGTGAAATCTTGAGCAAATTATTAATATCTTCATGCCTTAATTCTCTTATCTGTGAAACAGAGGGATTAACAGTGCCTATCACATAGGATTGTGGTAAGAATCAAGTGGTAGGCAGGAAGCTCAGTGAATACTTTCAGGGCACCTTACTAGTAGCAGCAGAAAAGCAAGTAACACATGCCCGGCTGGCGTGGCTCAGTGGTTGAGCGTCGACCTATGAACCAGGAGGTCATGGTTCGATTCCCAGTCAGGGCACTTGCCTGGGTTGCGAGCTTGATCCCCAGTGTGGGTTGTGCGGGAGGTGGCTGGTCGATGGTTCTTTCTCATCATTGATGTTTCTATCTCTCTATCCTTCTACCTTCCTCTCTGAAATCAATAGAATATATATTTTTAAAAGTAATAAAAAATAAAATATATATTTGCACATATATTTAAAAAAAGGAAAAAGAAAAAGAAAAGCAAGTAACATAAAACCAGTCTCATAAATGGTTTCTGTCAGTGGAGCCTTCAGAGGAGGCTGTTCTGTCACATGACCTTCACATGACCTCTGAAATACATATTCTTTCTTGCTTTCGCATACTTAATTTGATGCCTTTGCAAAAATATTTAAGAGTAGACAATTTCTTCCTGTATAAAGTATACATAAGAAAATTGAGCCGAAACCGGTTTGGCTCAGTGGATAGAGCGTCGGCCTGCGGACTGAAAGGTCCCAGGTTCGATTCAAGTCAAGGGCATGTACCTGGGTTGCGGGCACATCCCCAGTAAGAGGTGCAGGAGGCAGCTGATCGATGTTTCTCTCTCA
>NW_005872296.1:79819-83082 GCF_000147115.1 Myotis lucifugus | reverse complement strand
CTCTCGGTAAAAATCAATAAAATATTTTAAAAAAAAAAAGAAAATTGCCTATTTAACCATTTTGAATATATAGTTCATTAAGTGCTTTCCATCCACCACCATCCATCTGCAAGAATTGTTCACCATCCCAAACTGAAACTCTGTACCCATTAAACAATAACTCTCTACCCCTCATTCCCTCAGCCCCTGCCAAACACTATTCTTTCTCTATGGATCTGACTATACAGATGACTGTTTTTTTTTAAAGCGAATAAGTCCTGCCCTGGCAGGTGTGGCTCAGTTGGCTGGAGTGCTGTCCTGTACACCAAAAGGTTGTGAGTTTGATCCCAGGTCATGGCACATACGGAGTCAAAGGATCAATGTTTCTCTCTCACATCAATGTTTCTCTCTTTCTCTCTCCCTCTCTCTAAAATAATAATAATAATAATAATAATAATAATAATAATAATAAAAACACCCTGAAAATAAAAAACCTAAAAACAACAACATCCTTGGGTGAGGATTAAAAAAAAAATAAGCTATTAAGTCCTTTCCAAATTTACTTTGTTAACAGCAGGGTCTTAAAAAAAACTATCATGGAGGTGAAGAGAAATGAAAAACCTGTGATTTATTTAACAATAAGCCTGGTGATCAATATGTCATTTAAATGAACAAGCTACGGTGATCAGAGTAATGATAAAAACAAACAAAAAAAATGGCAATATTTAACATGAAATAAGCACCAAGGACATGGTAGGGACCTTGAGAAGCATCCAGCATGCACTGTTTCATCAAGGTACCTGTGAAGAACCTACTGCTGCACCAGTTGTGTGACCTTGCTCCAATTGCGGACCCCTCTGTGCCTATTCTCAGCTGTAAGGAGAGAACGGAACGTTAGGCACAGGATTGTTGTGGGGAATGGATGAGCTAATCCATGCAATGCCCCTGGCAGAGCACCTGGCACTGTAGGAAGTTCTCAGTCAGTGACGACGACCGCTGTTCTCATTTCACAGATAAGGAAGCTGAGGCGCAGTGCGGTCAAGAGGCCGGTGGGCCCTGAATCCAGATCTCACATCAGAGCCAGTTTTCTAGATCTTGCCTCTTGGTTGCTCCTAAAGATAAAAATAAGCAGATGGGAGTTTAAGGGCTCACGGGAAGAGACGTGAGGGCTTGAGAGCTTGGGATAAAGGTCAGAGAGAAACGGGAGAGGACCTGAAGGCAAAGAAGCTGCTTGAGGGAGAAGAGAACAGAGTTGTGAAGGGTGCAGGCTCTGGAGTCAGACCACTGGTGTGTGAATACTGGCATCTCCAACTTGCTAGCACTCGGTGTTAGTATAATGTGCTTCAATAAGGCAACAGTGACTTACACGTGCCCCTGGAGGCAAATCCTCAGAGTGGAAAGGGAGGCTCCCACTTAGACCAGGGCTGTCCCAACGGAAATAAAACACAACTACCTGTGTCATTTAAATGTTTAGTAAACATACTGACTTAGGGTGGTGAACACACAGTACACTACACAGATGATGTGCTGTAGAATTGTACACCCGAGACCTACATGATTTTATTAACCAATGTCACCTCAGTGAGTATTGGGGGTAATGACAATGATAACCACCGTCCTGCCAAACCGCACAGGAAGGTTAGTCAGTCTGAGTGACTACACAGAAGACATTTGGAACTGTGTCCAGCAGCTTAAACAGTCAATGGAAGTTACCCACATGGCTGCTTCACAGGAAGGAGTCAGGGAACCCCTTCCCCGGGTGGCTGCAGCCGCGCACACACAGCCCATGAGCAGACACCACTCAGCCCTTCCTCCCAGAGCCCTGCACAGTGAGTGTCCCGCCCAACCACACCCGGGGCCCTAATACAAGTTCCCCTGTAGCTCTCAGGAAGAATCTGATTCGAGGGGCGTGGGGGTGGAGATTGAGGGTAAAATGCCCAGGTTAAGAGATCATCATTAGTGAACCACTGTTTAAGTATTTATTAGTTAATCATTACTAGCCATCTGATTTCAGACAGAAGAACCCTGGTGTGGTAAGGGGAACATAAACCCTTCCCATCTCGGAAGAAATGCCCTTGGACTTTGTAACCCCCTGTGCTCTGGCCTCTATTTGCCTGGTGACTTCTGCTCAGCAAGAGCGCTTTGCAGGGAGACCTTTCCATTACCTTGTGGGGTGGGAGGTAATTAGTAGGTCAACCCTCTCCCTTGTGATTGCTTACTCGGCCGTCATGTCCCAGGCACCTGAAACAGCACCTGTGACAGTAACTGCTCGGCAGACGCTCAGACCAGTGTCAGTGCCTGTCATCAGGCAGAGGCACATGGAGAGACTAGGTTAAATGGTCCAAGGACTGAGCTATAGAATCTGAGGCTGATCCCAGCTGGGAGGATTTGGAGAGCAGGGGTTCTTTTTCTTTTTCTTTTTTTAAATATATATTTTATTGATTTTTTACAGAGAGGAAGGGAAAGGGATAGAGAGTTAGAAACATCGATGAGAGAGAGAGACATCGATCAGCTGCCTCCTGCACACTCCCTACTGGGGATGTGCCCGCAACCAAGGTACATGCCCTTGACCGGAATCGAACCTGGGACCCTTGAGTCTGCAGGCTGACGCTCTATCCACTGAGCCAAACCGGTAGGGCAGGGGTCTTTTTTCTAAGGTATCTCTAGGGCAGCCGTGGGCAAACTACGGCCCGCGGGCCGGATCCGGCCAGTTTGAAATGAATAAAACTAAAAAAAAAAAAAGACCGTGCCCTTTTATGTAATGATGTTTACTTTGAATTTATATTAGTTCACACAAACACTCCATCCATGCTTTTGTTCCAGCCCTCCGGTCCAGTTTAAGAACCCATTGTGGCCCTCGAGTCAAAAAGTTTGCCCACCCCTGCTCTAGGGCAGCGGTCGCCAACCTTTCGGACCTCACGGACCACCGGTTGGCGACCGCTGCTCTAGGTCTTTCACAGTATTTGCTGTCCTCGGGCCAGATCGAGGTCATCTTTGGAAGGAAAAGAGCCTCTGGATTTTTTAAAATGCCATTTTAGGAAGGTGCTTTCTGTTCTTCAGAGTCAGTGCCTACATGGAATCCACAGAATGTGCCCATCAAAATACCGAGAACAAGTATTTCATTGCCTGCATAATTCTTCATTAAATAAATATGTTTGTTAACTCAACAAACACTTGTGGAAACCTTTCTAAGAGGATATAGTTGCCCGGTCTCCACTTGCTCACAGCCTAGTGGTGAGGAAACCAGCACTTCTGCTACACGTGGCAAGTAGCAGAGTAGCGAC
>NW_005872296.1:33191-79631 GCF_000147115.1 Myotis lucifugus | reverse complement strand
AGGAGGCAGAAAAAGATGGCAGGAACGCAGGGTTCAAACCATGGGTGATGTGAACGTACCAGCGATAGCCACAGGTCAGCAGGAAAGCAGCAAGGGCCCTGAGGAAGGGGAGTAAGATTCCTTTCCTGTTGGAAACAGATCAGCAGACAGGAGGAGGTCTGAGGGGGAAGAGGCTGGGGCCAGGGAGACTGTTAGGAGCCCGCACATCAAGAATCCCTTCCGTGCTCACTTCGGCAGCACATACACTAAAATCGAACTAATACAGAGAGGATCAGCATGGCTCCTGCCCAAGGATGACACTCAAATTCGTGTAGCGTTCCGTATTTACGAACATCGCCAGTTTTGTGAACATACGCTCCAACGAAGATCTGCTTTAGAAGGAAAGGACTGGAACAGCATAGGGCAAGGCTGTTCATTCATGGAGGAACCATGTTTGGCTGGAGATCACACATCTGTTAAACAGAATACCTCAACTTTGTTTCTTCTGGAGAGAAATAACAGTCTTAAGATGTTTGTTTTTGTTTCTTACCTAATTACCTGAAGCAAATACCAAAGGCTGGTGTCTGTTATGCAGCAAAGGGTTATTAGTATGATATGTTTTTCAATGTTTTTTTTTCTTTTTATCAGTTATTTTGCATTTAAAGTAAAAATTGTAAATGTTTGAAATAAATAATATCTAAAAATAAAGGATCACTTCCTTCAAAAATTCAAAGCAGGCAGAGACCTTGATCTCCTGGAGCTGATCTTATAATGGGGTACCAGGATAATAAAAATCCAATAATGCAGGGAGAGATGCTTTGAAGAACAGTAAGGCCAGGTGGGAGGGGTAAGGAGGGGCTGTTACGAAATAAGTTTTTGTCATGGAACGCTTCTCTTCCATTTCAGCAGAGACCTCAACCTGGGGGGGAAAGAGCCACCCTGATATCTGACATCTGAAGGAGGTGTAATTTGGCCAGAGGGAAACAGCCAATATTTTTGTGAAAAGTGAAAAGTCTGTCCTTTCTACCAATACTTCTCAAACTGTAATGGCCCATGTGCCTGGAGCCCCATGAAGATACAGCTGCCCACAGTCTCACCCCCAACAATTCTAAACCTGAAGGTCAAGGATGGGGACTCAGAATCTACAGTTCTAAAACTAGCCCAGGTGATGTTGATGCTGCTGATGTCTGGATCACACTTGGAGTGAAATCAATCAAAACCAGCCCTCTATCAGTGATGGCGAACCTTTTGAGCTCGGCGTGTCAGCATTTTGAAAAACCCTAACTTAACTCTGGTGCCGTGTCACATATAGAAATTTTTTGATATTTGTAACCATAGTAAAACAAAGACGTATATTTTTGATATTTATTTTATATATTTAAATGCCATTTAACAAAGAAAAATCAACCAAAAAAATGAGTTCGCGTGTCACCTCTGACACGCGTGTCATAGGTTCGCCATCACTGCTCTAGATACTCGCCGAGAGACTTTGACCTCTTCACCTCCAACTTTTCTTCTGACCCCAACAGCCTGCCCTATTGCCCAAAGACAAATTAACGAAGGGAAACACACATTACAAGCTTCTCTTTCCCTCTGATCCTAACAAGCAGGATTAGAATCAAGGTTTGTTAGGATCAGAGGGAGTGCCAGAGTCAACTCTAACCCCCTAATTTTACCCACAAGGCAACCTGGGCCATTCACAAAATACTCCCAATAAAAATTACAGCTGTAATTTACAGGCCCTAGCTTGTTTGGCTCAGCGGATAGTGTGTCGGCCTGTAGACCGAAGGGTGCTGGGTTTGATTCTGGTCAAGGTTTCAGGCTCGATGCCCAGTAGGGGGCACGCAGGAGGCAGCCAATCAATGATTCTCATCATTGATGTTTCTATCTCTCTCTCCTTCTCCCTTCCTCTCTGAAATCAATAAAAATATACTTAAATATATAACTAAATGTTTCTAGTAGACACATTGACGTAGGGTGGTGAACACACAGTACAATATACAGATGATGTACTATAGAATTGCACACCTGAAACCTATATAATTTTATTAACCAACAAATTCAATAAACTCAATAAAAAGAAGTCAGCTTAATTTTAACAATACATTTTATTTAACCTAATACAGTGGGGCCTTGACTTACGAGTGTCCCGACTAACGAGTTTTTTGAGATACCAGCTGTCTCTCGGCCGATTTTTTGCATTGAGTTGATAGAGTAATTTGAGTTAACGAGCTCCTTAACGAGCTTGATCTCGGAAAGAAGTCAAGGCCCCACTGTATATCTAAAGTATTACCATTTCAACTTATAATCAATATAAAAATTGAGATAGTTTACATTCTGTTTTCATACTAAGTCTTTGAAATCCATTGTGTGCCTTAATTAGCACTAGCCACAGTTCCAGTGCTCAATAGTCACAGGTGGCTAATGGCTACTAGATTGGATAGTGCAGACGAACACCTTTTAAAGGCAGCAGAGATCGCATAATCATCACCCAGGGACTCCCTAAGTTCAAAAGACAGCAAATTAGTTTTAGGTTTAAACAATGGTTATTACAGAAGCTTTTGATTTTTGTCCCACTGTATGACCGAATTGAAGTATCAGAGCAGAAGGTGGGGGAGAAAAGAATACCTTCAAACATCTTTTTGCCTTTTCATTGATTTGCTACATCTTTCATGTTGTATACTCATCTGTGATAGACACACGGAGGATTCACTACGTGCCAGGCACTATTTCAAACACTTTACATATTAGCTCTCACTTAATCTTCACAGGAACTTCAGGAGGCAGGCTTTGATACTGCCCCTACTTGACAGGTAAGAAAATGGAGAGACAGAGAAGTTAGTAACTTGCCCAGTTACTGTGCACAGAGCCCTAGAGCTACGTTTCAAGCCCAGCTGCTGAGGTCTGATCTTGGCTCTTTCCCCTGCTGACTGTGCCTCCAGGTCATTCATTCAATTGTCTGTGCCCAATTCTCCATTTCAATAGGAGATTAATAGACCAGCCAGCGTGGCTATGTGGTTGAGCGACAACCTATGAATCAGGAGGTCACAGGTTCTTGCCCGGGTTGCGGGCTCTATTTTTCTGATCATTGCAATATTAACAGTAACACCTTGCCAGACAGACGCCTGAGCTGTTCAACACATTTCACTTGCACTATGCCATTGATTCTCAAAACAAATTTATAAGGCTCGTACTATATCGAAGGGAAACTGAGGCCCCGAGAGATTAAAGTTCTCATCCAATGTTTGAGAGTGTGGAAGGGGTGGGGAAAGGCGGGGTAGCCAGGGAGACACTCACCCCTGCGGGATCCCGGTCCTCCCCTAACGCGGGAACTCGCGAAACGCCCCCAAAGCAGGGGCCCGGCCCAGGGGAAAGGCAAGCGGCAGCCCCGCCCCTCAAACCCGCTCCCGGCCTCCGACCGCAGCTTTTCCTCCCTGTGACCGAGGGGCCGGCGGCTGATCCTGTGATTAGGTCAGAAAAGCTGAAAGAGGCTGCGGGATCCCGGGCTCACTCACCTCCCGGAGAAACCGAGGCCGCGAGCTCGGCCTTCTGCAGCGGAAGTGCCTCCGACTTCGCGGAGCTCACGGACTACATTTCCCAGCATCGCTGGGGGAACTGGAGCTGCTGCCCCGCCCCCGGGGGGCGCTAGGGCGGCCTGATTCAAATTCCCAGAAAGAAGCTGGGTTCATTACCTCGCCCTCGGGTAACCCAAATGCCTCCATACATGCATAACACTTGATTAAACCTCCCTAAGGAACATGTTTGCTCTTTCCAAGAGCGGAAGTGCTCCCATCACAGGAGGCATCTGGACTACACATCCCAGAATCTTCTTTAGGGCCGAGCTTCCCACCAGCTGCAATTTTCTTTTCTTAAAAAGTATTAAATTGCCCTAACCGGTTTGGCTCAGTGGATAGAGCGTTGGCCTATGGACTGAAGGGTCCCAGGTTCGATTCCAGTCAAGGGCATGTACCTTGGGTTGCGGGCACATCCCCCGTAGGGGGTGTGCAGGAGGCAGCTGATCAATGTTTCTCTCTCATTGATGTTTCTAACTCTCTATCCCTCTCCCTTCCTCTCTGTAAAAAATCTCTCTCTCTCTCTCTCTCTCTCTCTCTCTCTATATATATATATATATATATATATATATATTTAAATATAGTTTTGATTCCAGAGAGCATGGGAGAGGAGAAAGAAACATCAATGATGAGAGAGAATCATTGATTGGCTGCCTCATGCACTCCCCCACTGGAGACGGAGTCCACAACCTCTGACCTGGAATCGAACCCATGACCTTTCCTTTCACAGGCCAATGCTATCACCACTGAAAAACACGGGCCAAGGCCGCCACAAATTCTTTTATTTTAAAAAATTTTTATTGTTGCCCTAGCTGGTTTGGCTCAATGGATAGAGCATTGGCCTGCGGATTGAAGCATCTCAGTTCGATTCTAGTCAAGGGCACATACCCGGGTTGCAGGCTCGATCCCTGGTCCTGGTCAGGTTGTGTGCAGGAGGCAAGCAATTGATATGAGACATTGATGTTTCTCTTTGTGTGTCTCTCCTCCTCCTTTCCACTCTCTCTAAAAGAAAATTATATTCTCAGGTGTGAATTTACAAAAGATAATATTAAAAGCAGCAATATAAAAGCAGTTACTTATTTACAAGGGAGCTCCTGTAACACTGTCAGTTGATTTCTCAACAGACACTTTGCAAGCCGGAAAGGATTGGCAAGAAATATTCAAAGTGATGAAAAGCAAGGACTTATAACCTAGATTATTCTACCCAGCAAAGCTATCATTCAGAGTTGAAGGACAGATAGAGAGCTTCCCAGAAAATAAAAAGCTAAAGGTGTTCATCACCACCAAACCAGTAATACAAGAAATGTTAAAGGGTCTTTTTTTTTTTTTTAATCCTCACCCAAGAATATTTTTTCCATTGATTTTAGAGAGAGTGGAAGAGAGAGGGAAAGACAGAGAGAAATATTGATGGGAGAGAAACACATAAACTGGCTGCCTCCTGCACGTGCCCTGACCAGGGCCCGGGACAGGGAGGAGCCTGCAACCAAGGTATGTGCCCTTGACCGGAATCAAACCTAGGGCCCTTCGGTCTTCAGGCTGACGCTCTAGCCACTGAACCAAACTGGCTAGGGCAAAGAGTCTTCTTTAAGAAGAAGAAGAAAAGATAAAAAACATGAATAAGCCCTAGCTGGTTTGGCTCAGTGGATAGAGCATGAGCTCTCGAACTGAAGGGTCCTGGGTTCAATTCTGGTCAAGGGCACATACCTTGGTTGCAGGCTCAATCCCTGGTCCTGGTCAGAGTGTGTGCATGATGCAACTAACTGATGTGTCTCTCTCACATTAGTATTTCTGTGTCTCTCTCCCTCTCCTTTTCACTTCCTCTAAAAATCAACAGAAAAATATCCTTGGGTGTGGATTAAGAACAATGACAAAAAACACATGATTAATGAAATAGCAATAAATACTCTTCTATCAACAATTACTTTAAATGGAAATAGGTTAAATGCTTCAATCAAAAGACATATGGAGGTTGAATGGATAACAAGAGACCCTTACACATGCTGTCTACACTTCAGATCGAAAGACACAGACTGAAATTAAAGGAATAGAAAACATCTATACTAATAAAAGGGTAATATGCTAATTAGACCAGACATCTTCCAGACACCCTTCCAGATGTCTTTCTGGATAAAGCCACGGTGGTGGGGGCTGAGGCAGAGATGGTTAGGGGCGACCAGGCTAGCAGAGGAGAGCAGTTAGGGGCAACCAGGCCAGCAGGGGAAGGCAGTTAGGAGCCAGCAGTCCCAGATTGCAAGAGGGATGTCTGATTGCTGGTTTAAGCTCAATCCCGCAGGGGTCCCAGAATGGACATGGTGCAGGTCGGGCTGAGGGACCCCCACCCCCTGTGCATGAATTTCATGCACTGGGCCTCTAGTATTTTATGAAAATGGAAACAAACCAAAAGCTAGGTAGTAATACTTATACCAGACAAAAAAGACTTTTAAACAAAGGCTATGTAACAAGAGACAAAGAAGGACCCAGCCATTTCACTTCTGGGTATTTATTTTTTAATATATTTTTATTGATTTCAGAGGGAGGGAGAGATAGAAACATCAATGATGAGAGAGAATCACTGATCAGCTGCCTCCTGCACACCCCCTACTAGGGATCGAGCCCGAACCTGGGCATGTGCCCTTACTGGAACTGAACCTGGGACCCTTCAATCTGCAGGCTGATGCTCTATCCACTGAGCCAAACCAGCTAGGGCATGGGTATTTATCTTAAAGAAACCCAAAACACTAAATCAGAAAGACATATACTTCCATATGTTCATTGCAGCATTATTTACAGTAGCCAAGATATGGAAGCAATCTAAGTGTCCATCAATAGACGAATGATAAAGAACTATTGCATATATACAATGAAATATGACTCAGCCATAAAAAAATAAAATCTTGCCATCTACAGCAATATGGTGGATCTAGAAGGTAATGTGTTGATTGAAATAAGTCAGACAAAGAAAGACAAATGCCATATGACTTACTTATATGTAGAATCTAAAAAACAGAATGAACTAACAAACAAAACAGAAATACTCATAGAGAAAATTTTAATGGTTGCCAGATGAGTGGGGTTGGAGGAGTAAGTGAAAAGGTGAAGGGACTAAGAACTACTAAGAATAGTCAAGGGATGTAGTGTACAGCATAGGAAATATCCTATATAATAAAAGACTAATATGCAAATTGTTTGACCAGGAGTTTGACCGCTTGCTATGACGTGCCCTGACCACCAGGGGGTGGCGCGGAACATGGTGGGCGTCGGCGACATGGTGCTGGCAGTGGGTGGCAGTGGAGGTGCTGCCAGCCCCAATGGGCCCTGACAAGAGCAGGACTGTGGTGGGTTGGTGGAGCAGGTAAGCGGGCGGTGCCAGGACAATGTGGGTGCGAGTGGGGGCCCAATCGCCCCGCTCATCGCCCTGCAGATGGCAACCAGTGGCGGAGGTGGGGAGCGGAGCTGCTGCCCAGCTCTCAGGTGCTGAGGGAGCCTGGCAGGGGGCCCAGCCCCGACCAATGGCCCCTGCAGATGGTGACCGGCAGCCAGCAGGCCCTGATCGCCTGATTGGGGCTTGGGCCCTGGGCTGGGACAGGGATCTGGGGGTGGGTGGAAGCGACCAATCTCCTGTGGCATCAGGTGGGGGCTGTGACCTCTCGCCGGCTACCTGGAGGGGGGGAGTGACGGGGACAGAGGTGCTGTGAGAATGTGGGGTGTCCACCGAGCTCGCTCTTACTCTCCCTGGTACCCTTCCCTGGGACACCAGGGCTCACATGCTGAGGAAGCCCCCACACTCAGGTTCCAGGCACCTGTGAGGAGCCCGCCCTGCACCCATCAGCCTCTTTCCGGTGAGCCAGGCCACAGCCGCCTGGATGGCAGGGGCTGGTTGGGCTCCCTGTGGGTTCACGCAGGAACCAGTCTGCAAGGCCAACTGGGAGAGAGTGCGCTGTCTGTCCAGCTTCCGTGTGGTGCCGCTGGGCAGAGGCCCATGCTGCGCCCCAGCCCGCGGCGTCCAGCCACACTCACTGCATCTCTGTGTGGGGACTCAGGCGCTGTGGCTTAGGCGGAGGGAGCACGCGGGGGTGGGTGGGGGGGTGGTGGTGGAGAGGGGGCAGTGCTGCCCAGGGCCCAGAGGTCAGCTGGGACCTGCCCTTCCACATCAGACGCTCACATTTCAATTGCGGGCCAGGCCTAGGGACCACACTTGTGCATGAATGTCATGCACCCAGTGGCGGCAAAAGGACAGACTAGTAGTCAATAATCCTATATAATAAAAGGGTAATATGCAAATTGACTGAATGGTGGAACAACCAGTCGCTATGTCATGCACTGACCACCAGAGGGCAGATGCTCAATGCAGGAGCTGCCCCCAGCCTGCAGGCCCCTAACACCCCATGGGGCCTGCTGGTCAACCTCTTGGTCCCTTCCCCCAGCCAGGAGGCTCTGATCACCTGATGGCAAATGGGGAACCGGGGGTGGGTGGAAGCGGGGGGTGGGGCCGGCAGCTGGGGAAGATGGCCCTGATTGAAGGCCAGGCCTAGGGACCGTACCCATGCATGAATTTCATGCGCCGGGCCTCTAGTCTATAATAAAAGGGTAATATGCTAATTAGACCACGTGTCCTTCCTGACAAAGCCCGGGCTGGGGGGAAGCCAGCCCAGGTGCCAGGTGCCTGCAGGTGGCCCGGGGGAAGCCAGCCCGGGTCCTGGGTACCTGCGCTTGTGGGCGGCCAGGGGGAAGCCAGCCCGGGTGCCAGGTGCCTGCCGGCAGCCAGAGGAGGGAAACCTGGGTCCCAAGTGCCAGAGGGAAGCCGGTGCTGGCAGCCAGGAGAAGGAAGGCCTACTCTTGCACAAATTTTCATGCATCGGGCCTCTATTATTGTAATAAGTATGTATCATGTCATATATGTACTAGAGTTATCAGGGTGACCACTTAGTAAGTTATATAATGTCTAATTACTGAGTTGTACACCTAAAGCTAATACAATATTGTAAGTCACCTGTACTTAAAAAATATATTTAAAGTTAAAAAAAAAAAGAGCTATCCCTTTGGGCAGTGTGGAGAAAAGGCATAAATCCTCTTCAGATTCATCTTAGACCACAGTAAAGGAATTTAATTGATTTTAGTTCCCAGAACTAATAATGGATATAAAAACACCCATTGACCACATCATTGTGTCATAACGTGCCTCCTCAAAGACCAGTATCATACTGTCCTGGTTCTGGTGAGCTAATTTGTTCCCTTTTATTCTCTCTCCTCTGTCTTATCACTTTACATGACTGGTGAACATCAGTACATTCCCAGCTGCTTATTTTTCAGCTTTCAGTCCCTTTGTGCTCATCAGCTGTGATACTCAGATCTTCAGTACTTACTATGTCAGTTATGGTTAAAAAAAGAAAGAAAAAGAAAAGAAAATCTCCAAATTGTCCTTCCACAAGCAGCTATAATTTATTCAACAACTTTTACGCAGTCAATATTTGACCATTATGGGTCTAACCTAAAATTTATCCTGGTCATTTTTCAATGTGAGACTTTAGTCTTGTGATTCAATTTTTTTCTTAATGCACTATTTCCTAATGGGGAAAGAAACAAATCTAGAATGTACTTTCTATAAAACAGCTTTCCTGTCTGTTCAAGACTAAAATCTAGAGACATGACAACCAAATACAATGCATGAATATAAAGAAGATGCTGGTTAGAAAGTAAATAGTGCCCAGCGGTGTGGCTCAGTGCACCAGATGTCGACCCATGCACCAAAAGGTCACCAGATCAATTCCCGGTCAGGGTAATGCCCAAGTTGTGGGCTCCATCCCAGTAGGGGGCTGCAGGAGGTAACCAATTGATGTTCCTCTCACATTGATGTTTCTATCTCTCTCTCCTTTTCTCTCTCTCTAAAAATCAATAAGAACATATATATTTTTTAAAAAAGAAAATAAATAGCAATAGGATAAATTATTGGGAGCACTGGGAAATATGAAATAGAAAAGAATACTAGTATTACAGAATTATTGATAATTTTCTTGTATAACTATGGTATTAAAATAAGATTGTTCTTAATCTAAAAGGGTACATGCTAACATGTTCAGGAATGAACTATCATGACTTATATATGTCAAATGCTACATGAATATACATACACATATATTCAGAGAGAAAGGCAAATATGGCCAAATGTTAACAATTATTGATTCTAGGTAGAGAAGAGTATATTCATTATACTATTCTTTAAACTTGTCTGAAAATTGTCGTAAGATTTTGGGAAAGAATTCTCAAATGGGCCATTTTTTTTTTCCTTTGTAATCTCTAAATTACCTTGAAATGTGAACAAAGAATTATAATTATTGCCTACCTGTCTGTTGGAATTCATTTCAGGCAAATTGTTTCACACCTCTCCCTGGTTCTTCAAGTATATTCCCAGCTTAACACTTGCTAAATCCACATTTATTTTCAGTCTTAATGTTTTATGAAGCTTAAGGGATAGATTCTGAATAAAAATCCTCTCAGGTTTTGTTTTACTAAATTTTATCCAGAATGAACTACCTGAAACTCAAATTCATAAGTGGTTATGAAAAGCTTTCCTAAATTCATTATGCCAATGAGCATTCCTCTCCTAAGAATTCACTAGTAGTAATACTAATGAGGAGGATAAGAACAACAGCTAATACGCACTGAGCATAGGCTACATACCAGACACTCTTCCAAGGATTTGATGCATATAAATCTATCCAGTCTTTACAAAAGTACTATTAAGTAGTTACCATCACCAGCATTTTAAAGATGATCCCCAAAAGGGATAAACATTTTGTCCAACAACCCACAGGGAGTAAGAGGTAGAATGGTGATGACAATAGTATGGTTTGTGCCATGGATAAGGGTCTTCCTATCTTTGTTACATTACAGAAATAATGGATATTTATTATTCAAAATAAAATGTAACAAAGACTGAGTAGTGTTAGAAGCCTTCTATACATTTACTAAATGAACATACTTGGTGTAAATTCTCTATGCTTTTATGGGCATAAGGAAGTCGTGATTCCCACATTAGCCAAATCTTCCTATAGCATGAATATTCTGCTAATCAGGTGACAAGTGAGGGATTTCTTGTTCCAATTAATCATATTGTAACTTGTGTCACATTTATAAAAGTATGAATGCTGTCTCAATTATCTCTGGATAAGGGCAAACTTTTGTTTTTAATTTCCAATAATTCATGGACTAATTGATACTTTTGTAAAATGCAATGATGTTATGGCAATATCAAATTGCTATAAATGTTTCCAAACAGTTACTCTTTTTCTGCATTTATCTTATGATGCACAGGTAACAATTTTGTGGACTAGTACTAGTCTCTAGACAAGTTTGAGTAGCACTTGTCTAAGGGTGTTCCTGCATTCTAATCTAAGGGTTTCTCATGTGGATGAGTTCTCTGATGTATTCTAAGGTGCTTATTACATCTACACTGAGTGGGCAGATTATTATGACCACTCCATCAGTACTTCATTGACACTTCCACAAATACTGAATATTGAAAACTTCCTAAGCAAATGCTCTCAAGGTTTATTATTATTATTATTTGCATAACTAATTCACTTCATTGTACTGATGGGGTGGTCATAATAATCTGGCCACTCAGTGTATAAACCTTTGTGCATTCCTTACATTCATAAGATTTCACAGCAGTATTAATTCTCTGATGTGCAGAGCAAGAACTGAATTAAATTTCCGTTCTTCCCTCATTCCTTAAAGTGCTTCTTATAAGTATAAATCCTCCAATGCTTATCAGACTCTATGTCATGAATAAAGATACATTCCTTTCATTTAAATAGTTTCAAATCAATATACATTGATGTTCAATAAGATTATGCAGAAGTCTAAAGGCCTTTTCATATTCCTTATATTTAAAATATTTCTTACTAGTATAAATTTCCTAATATCAACCAAATTTTCCATACACAGGTAAGGCTTTTGTACATTCCTTACATTCATAAGTTTTCTCTAGAATAAGATTTCTCTGTTTAAGTTGTCCATACACAAAATAATGTTTTCACATTTCTTCTCCAGTAGCAATTGTTTCAATTGAATAAGTTGACCATATAAAAACTTCCCCATTCTTTATATTCATGGGGTTTATCATTACTATAAGTTCTATCATGTTGAACAAGGCCTGAGCCAGGAGTAAATCTTCCTAAATTCCTTACATTATAAGGTTTCTCAGTAGTATGAAATGTCTGATGAACACTAAGTTGAAACCCACTACCAAAGGCCTGTCCAAATTCTTTACATTCATAGGATTTCTCACCAGTATGGACTCTCTCATGTTTAACAAGGCTTGAACCCCAACTAAAGGCTTTCCCACATTCCTTACATTCAAAAGGTTTCTCACCAGTATGAATTTTTTGATGTTTAGTAAGGTGATAGCCACGACTAAAAGCCTTTCCGCAATCTTTACATTCATAGGGTTTCTCACCTGTATGAATTCTCTCATGTTGAACAAGACTTGAACCACAATTAAAGCTCTTCCCACATTCCTTACATTCGTAGGGTTTCTTGCCAGTATGAAATATCTGATGTCGAGTAAGTTGATAACCCCAACAGAAAGCCTTTCCACATACTTTACATTCATAAGGTTTCTTGCCAGTATGGATTTTCTGATGCTGTGTAAGTTGATAGCCACGACTGAATGCTTTCCCACATTCTTCACATTTATAAGTTTTCGCACCTGAATGAATTATCTCGTGTTTAGCAAGGCTTGAGCCCCAAAAAAAGGCCTTTCCACATACCTTACATTCATAAGATTTCACACCAATGTGAATTTTCTGATGTTGAGTAAGGTGGTAGCCACGACTAAAGGCCTTTCCACATTCTTTACATTCATAGGGCTTCTCACCACTATGGATTCTCTCATGTTTAACAAGACTTGATCCCCAACTAAAAGTCTTCCCACATTCCTTACATTTGTAGGGTTTCTCACCAGTATGAAATCTCTGATGCACAGTGAGTTGATAGGCACTAAAGAAGTCCTTACCACATTCTTTACATTCAAAGTGTTTTTCAGCTGTATGAGTTCTCTCCTGTTGAACAAGTTTTGAACCATGACTACAAGTCTTCCCACATTCCTTATAAATGTCAGGTTCCTCTGGATTAAGTCTTTGATGTGCAATAAGAGATTTACTTTTTTGGTAAGTGGGCATTTTTTCATAGCTGATTATCATTTGACTGAAGTATTCCTCTTGATGTTCCTGTAGTTCATCAAATTTGCTTTTGCACTTCCAATTATTTTCGGAAATGGATGCCTCAAGATCAAGGGTTTTACTTCTTTCCTTTACTGCGCATTGGGAAAAACTTATTTCAGAAATGTTCTTTCCTGAAAAGTTATTTTCAGTCTCATATGTTGACTCCAAATCTGAAAGAAAACAGGAAAACCACACATTTTATTTCCTCTACCAGAAAAATGCCCTCTATAGTAAAAATAAAAGATGAATTGAAAATAATACCCATAAGTGAATTGGATTAGACTTACTAAACTCCTAAGCATCAAGTCTCTTCTTATCAAATTCAAATTTGATTTTTCAGCTCCTGTAATCTTAATGTTCTGATTTGACAGTTTTCTGGAGAATTCGACAAAAATCACTTTAACGAGTCCCTCTTCCTGTGTAGATGGATCCCTTAAAATCCCTAGCATCAGTCAAGCCCTTCTGTGTGCAGGTGTGATTCCAGCCGAACTTTTAATGACTGTATAGGCTGGCATGATTAACTGGATTCTAGAAAATCTTCACATTTAAAAACAACTTCATTAAGCTAGATAATTCTCCCTCACAGGAATTTTTCTGAGTGGTTGGTGCTGAGCTAGAAAGCAGACAAAATCTTGCAGTTTGAGCAGTTATTAAGTTCCAAGACTCTACTGGATTTCCAAACAAGACGTGAAACACAACTAACTACAGCTGTAATACAACCACCCAGCTCAAATCCTGATACACAAAGAGGTTAGCCACCAGTGGTCATGTGGGAAGTTTAGAGCAAAGAAAGATGTTTAAAATCTAGAAACAAGAAATAAACTGAAACTAATGAAAGTTATCGCCCAGTCCCAGCTCAGCTCCAGGCTTGGAACACAGTTTTGTACAACTTAGCATCAACAAATAGTTCAATTAAGTTTGAATTGCCAGCTAAGGGCTTGCATTATAATTACTTGGTACTTGAATGTTTTTTGTAAGGCTTAACAGAGTTTATAAATGAATATAGGTTTAACTTCTTGTTGGATGTTTTTTAAAAAATCATTGAGAACCCAAAAGCACTTTTGTTTATATGGGTTATGTCTTTTTACAATAAATCATTGAATGTTAATAGATTTTTATGAAAAATAATTATATTTTCCAAAATAAAACAACTGGATTCTCATATCTGCTTCTGCATTTAATCTGTGGCAATGCTATTTTGGTTGAAGTATATGAAGAATCCAATCTTCCACAGATATGCAGTTGTAAAATGGAATAATCTATAATAAAAGCGTAATATGCAAATCGACCAAATGACCGAACAGCAGAACGGCCGTTTGGACAACCTTCCGATGACAATGCTATGACATGCACTGGTGTCAAATCAGCCAAGGCGGGTGTGATGCAATTGGTCAGGGGCCCCTGCCATCGCCCCACGATCGCCCAGTAGAAGAAAGCCCAGGCCACCAGCCAGTGACACTGTGGTGGGTGTGCAGGGCGGGCCAGCGATCGCCCCACAGAGGGAGGCCCAGGCCAGCCAAGCGATCGCACCCCACACCTGTCACCCGCAGAGGGCAAGCAATGGCAGCGGTGAGGGAGGGGCTAGCTGCCGGCAGCCTGGGGAAGGAAAGCTCCAATAGGCCCTGATCACCGGCCAGGCTTAGGGACCCTACCTGAGGGGTCCTGGATTGCGAGATGGTGCAGGCTGGGCAGAGGGACACCCCTTTTCCCCTGCCCCCCATGTACGAATTTCGTGCACCAGGCCTCTAGTATTTTGTAAGCCTGTTCAGATAATTGTGGATGTGTTTCTTTGATATTACAGTAAAACTTGAGAAGTGGTAGTTCCTTAAAAGTTAACTACAATGTGGAATATGCAACTATACCCAGGAATTTTTCATAGTATGTTACATTAAAATCCATTACACTTTGAATGACCTTTTATCCATGCATAATTTTGCAACATCATACATTGGTCATTCGAAAAATAGTGGTTCACTGCGTTGTGCAGATGTTTGAGAATTTGATACATTTCATTATACACTATCAAAACAATCATATGGTAATATTACCACCTATCTCATTAGGAAGAAAATACGTATTGAAAAGCTGTAAAGCTCAAAATGGTGGACATAAGTTTCATACAATTCTAATTTTTACTTGAAAGTTTGAATTCTATTATTGGCAACAAATAGTTGTTCTTGAAATGACAGGCTCACTTGCAAGAAAATTTTACCAACTACCTAAGTCCGGATAACCATAGTGTTAGTCAGTCTTTCAAGAAAAAAAATGGTGCTCCATAAAAAATGGCGAGTTTAACTCACAATTCAAACAACTGCACAAGTGGTTTTCCTCAAGGCCACCATCATACTTTGGTATGCAACAGAGAAGCTTAACAAATACTTCCTATTTTATCACACAAAATATTTTCTTAATGCACACTCAAGGGTCAAGATGTAATAAAATAAAACTCAGAGTAGGGTACTGAATGTCAATGTGAGGGGGGTTCCAATATAAAAAGGATTTTCCCATGTAGAAAGTCAGAATGTAAGCAGGAGAAGGACAAGTGTCTGTGTGTGACCTGGTATGGGCTGCCATAGCCCAAGTGGGATGAGAATGGCAATCATAGGATTAAGGTGGTGGTGGTAATGGAAGGCTGGTTACATAGAGTTTGATCAAGTAAGTAAATATATTAAGGATAAAGGAAGCCAGGTTTTTCACTGTTAGAGAAGGGAGTTAGAAATGCGGAAAGTAAGTTGAAATGAAACCTGTAGTGTTGAATTGGAATTGGAGATATCTGTGTGAACTCAAGATTTTCAATATATAGAAGTAAATGTGTGTGCATGTATACGTATATATGTGGTAAATAAGTATATTCTCTAGTTCTGTCCGAGGGGGCCTGGGAGCAGCCATCCCTCAGTAGCAATGAGCAAACCTAGTACCCAGATTTTGGTTTCTAAATACCACTCTGGACTAACATGTTGGTTCCCGCCTGTCTTTGCCTTCCAGGGTTAAAATTTCTTGGTTGTCCCATGTAGAAAGTGGTTGATATTAAAGCTGAAACAGGAAAAGTACAAGATAAGCCTGAAATGTGTTTTTGTCAGAAATTAGGAAGTGTTTAGAGTGATGGAGTTATACCAGAGGACACAGAAGCCCCATGACAGGGTTCCCAGTGGTTTAATCTGGAACAAGCTCAAATATTTTGCGCTTTAAAATAAATAATGGGACGAGCATATTACAACCCATTGACTAGAAATCCAATATATAAATAAAAGGAAGTTTGAAGGGGAATACAACATTTAATAGTCTCAAAGTTCCTTCCCACAAAATACTCATTAAAGGAAAAAAGATTAACTTTACATGAAGGAAGCCGGCAGATACAACCTTAATCAACTGCTCAAAGGAAGCATCAGCAGTAATGACAAATCATTTGCACTATCTGACAGGATGCAAGGAGAATGCAGCATCAATTCTGTGATATTTCTGCCAAAAATGCATAACCTAAATCTAATCGTGAGGAAAAAGCAGACAAACCCACGCTGAGGAGCACTGGACAAAACAATTGGCCTGTAACTGTCAGAAGGAGCAAGGGATTCAAGTCAAGGAAAGACACAGGAACTAATTCAGAGTGAAAGACTAAACAACTCAAATTCCTAAAACAACAATGACAAAACTGTATTATCTGACCCTTGCCTATCTCCTTACTAATTTCTTAGTACACGCTCCACTGCTAATTTTGCTCTGGCCTTACAGGTCCTGCAATAAAGTTCCTTTCCAACCACAGGGCCTTTGCATTTGTTGTTGACTGTGATTGGTATAGTCCCCCCCATATAGTCATATAATTTGATCCCAGGCTTCATGTGTCTATTCAAGAAAACTTTCTCTAGCCACCGTATCTGAATTAGCCTTATGAATTCCCATCATTTTCTGTTCTCTTGTGTCGTTTACCTTTCCTGAAAAAACATGTTATAAGATTGTATTTATGCATGTATTTATTTATTTACTTATTTCTCCCTGACTACATAAATTGCATGAGAATGGATAGTTATCAATCTTGTTCATGATGGTGCAATGCCTGGCTGGGAGTAGGCACTCAAAATATTTGCAGCCCTGGCTGGTGTTCCTCAGTGGTTAGCAATGGCCTGTGCAAGAAAGGGTTGTGGGTTCTATTCTTGGTCAAGAGCATGTACTTGGGTTGCAGATTCGATCCCCGGCCCCAGTCCAGGAGCATGCAGGAGGCAACTAATCAATGTGTCTCTGTCACATCAATGTTTCTCTCTCTTTCTCTCTCTTTCTCTCTCTCTCCCTCTCCCTCTTTTTCCTCCCTTCTACTCTAAAAATCAATGGAAAAAATATCCTTGGGTGAGGATTAACAAAACAAACAAACAAAAAATTTGCAGACTTTATGAATGAATGCATATATTTACTCATAAATACAAAAGAGCTAGAAAGGTGATGAATCCAACATATAAGCAAAATGGTTATACGAGAAACAATAAACACACCCTCCTCACTGAAATCGAAGGGAAATATGAGAAGAAAACAAGGAGGGTGGGAATGAGATCAAGATGAAGTTCCTTTGGTAGCTCAAACTAAGACTTCAATTTGCTCCCCGGTGATGGGCCTTCACTCTACAGGCCTTGGTCCTTTATAGGAACCCTTCCAAACATCACCCCGGATGTTCTTGCTTCTCCTCTTCTGTGACCTGTGAGGTTGTTTCCTGCAATGTTGGTTCCCTCCTGTCTTTGCCTTCCTGGGTTAAAACTTCTCGGCCCTCCCCTCACAACCATCCAGGACTCTCCTTCTTGCTCCAATAATGTCCTCACATATGCCTACTCTAAGCTAAAATATTTGGTTAACTGTCAATAAAGTAAAGGTAAAAATAATGTTGATAAAGACCTCAGAAAAGAGAAGGATGATGGGAATAAAGACCATGACATCACATAGATAGGAAAATGATCTTGTTTGAGATTCCTAGTACCCACCTGTGCCCTGGCTGGTGTGGCTCAATTCGTTGAGTGTCGTCCCGTGCACCGAAAGGTCATCAGTTCGATTCCTGGTCAGGGCACATGCCCAGGTTTCGGATTTGATCCCTGTTGGGGTGTATACAGGAGGCAATCAATTGATGTTTCTTTCACATCGATGTTTCTCTCTCTCTCTCTCCCTCTCCTTTCCTCTCTCTCTAAAAAATCAATAAAAACATATTAAAAATAAAACAGTACCTACCTCATGGGGACATTGTGAAAGTTAAGTAAGTTAATATATGTGTTCTACTTAAAAAAAGCCTAGTTTATAGTAAGTACAGTGTTAACTGTTAATATTATTGTTATTGTTGTTACTTTGCTGAGAGGAAAACAAGAAGTTTCATGAGACATTTTTAGGAGTTAGCTCAGATTGTAACTTTTTACTCTAACTTTGTTGTAAGTAAAGAAATGCATTTGCTTAGTAAGAAATGAATTCTGTTCATTCAAACCAGCCCTAGCTAAAGTGAAGAGGCTCTTTTGAAAGCCAGAGTGTATCAGGACCCTGTTCCTAGCTGTACGACCTCCATGTGGGTCAGGAAAGAACAAAGAGCAGTGCTTCTTTAAGGTGCGTAAAAATCACCGAGGGATCTTGTAAATGCAGATTCTGTCCTGCAGGTCTGGGGCAGGACCTGACAAGCTGCATTTCTAACCAGCCCCAGAAGAAGCTCATGCTGCTTCCTTGTGTAACACTTAACAATAAACAAGTTAAAACCCCATGGAAACCAAGTCATGGCTTCCAATCCCTGAGAAGACAATCTACATGCTCGCCCCACCTTCCCCAAACTAACGAAACTGCGTATCATCTGGGCCCTGCCTGTCTTCCTCACTAATTACCGATACTCTCTCCTTCACTACTTTGCTCTGGCCTTCTTATGGTTCCTCAAACAAAAGAACCACACTTGCAGTAGCAAGGACACAGCTCATTTACAGAAATGTTGAAATTAAACACAGTATGAAACCTGGTTTTTCTGACAATGGTTATGAAATGAATGCCCCATCACACAAATCCAGCTCCTTGGTCATTAAAGAGAGGCCATTCATTGCAGGAAGGGTCAGAGGAAGGGGGGAAGCTCACTGAGGGGTGGGAAGATCAGGGTGCTCAATGAACCCATTTCTAACCCAACAAATATCAGACCACTCCTTTGAGAACAGAAAAAGAAATTCATCTGGTTTCTTCAAAGGCAGCCCTGTGATTCCCAGTGAAGAAAGCTGATGCTGCAGCGAGGAGATTCTGGATTATTTCAGGCGGATGACCTTACCCAGTGAAATCAAGTTGCTGTAGTTCTCCAACATCACATCCATGTATAAGTCCCTCTGAGCAGGGCTCAGGCACTCCCACTCTTCCTGGGAGAAGTGGATGGCCACATCACTGAAAGTCACCAAGCCCTAAAACCAAAAACCCACACGTTACTTATGAAATTAAATAACTTAAGAAAATATTTCCAAGAGGGGAAAAAAAAGATTGTGAAGGATAAACTGCAAGAAGAGAAAAATATGACAATGAAGGAAGCTTGAAGCTTGTGATACACACAGGTAGGAAAAAGTAAGGAAATTATTATGACTAAAGCAGTATGTCTACATGTTCTAGAACAGTGGTTCTCAACCTTCTGGCCCTTTAAATACAGTTCCTCATGTTGTGACCCAACCATAAAATTATTTTCGTTGCTACTTCATAACTGTAATGTTGCTACTGTTATGAATCGTAATGTAAATATCTGATATGCAGGATGGTCTTAGGCGACCCCTGTGAAAGGGTCGTTCGACCATCAAAGGGGTCGCGACCCACAGGTTGAGAACCGCTGTTCTAGAAGAATCCTGGTAGAGCAGAAAAAACTTCCAGGATACTATGAGATAAGTCAGTTCTCCAGACCTGTCTGATAATATATTTAAAAATCCCAGTTACTCTTCTATTCAAGAAAAATAGTGGAGGGGAGAAAGGGAGGCTTATGGGTATACATACACATACCCTGCTATGTGCCTGCCTCATAATTCTTTATAAATGTGAACTGCTATACCATCTTTTCCCTTTAAGGAATATGGAGATGAAATTTTTCCCCAAAAACACACTATAAAGTCTCTATTTCAGAGATATGATTTCCATTAAAAATTATCATTAAGCCTCAAGTAAATCATTCTGTTAGATTTCATCAAAATAATTGTTTATTATGATGAATACATAAAATGGGTTATTAGCTACAATTCAGTTCATCATTTGGATATATGAGATTAATAAATATTATGTTTACATATTTAGGTTAAACAAAATTTCTAAAGATTTTCTTAATTCTTGGAATCATACTTAAAATCTGGATCATCTTTTCTTTGGGAAATATTTTTTAAAATGTATTTTTATGGATTTCATAGAGCAAGAGAGAGGGAGAGATAGAAACATCAATGATGACAGAGAATCATTGATCAGCTGTTTTCTGCAAGCCTCCTACTGGGGACTGAGCCAGCAACCCAGGCATGTGCCCTGACCAGGAATCCAATGGTGGCCTCCTGGTTCACAGGTTGGCACTCAACCTCTGAGCCACACCTGAGGGGCTGGATCATCTTGTTATCATTAACCGCCCATCGCTTAACACCTTCCTTAATCCCAAATTGGAGGATACTGTGCCTAACAGATGTTGCCCAAGACCTGCATGTCCTGGTCAATGACAAAATGGACTTGAATACTGGTGTTCATCAATTAGGGAATCCCTGGAAAGAACCACTCACTCCCCCTCTAATCCTGAAAGCCTTGAAAAGCATATGATTGCACATAACTTAGGCTGAGACCAAGAAATCCCAAATCCCACCTGAACCTTCTGGAAAACTCAGGTCTGTGAAGAAGTTCCAAGCGCTCCTGTGTGGTCCACTGGGACCCTCCTCACTAACTCATCATACACAGACTTGACAAGGGAAGGAGAGATTCTGATAAGGGAAACGGTGCAGGCCTGGGGGCACGAAGGTGGAGGTGATAACAAGGGCACCACCCGAGACAGCCTGCCGAGGACATGCCACAGGGACACACCAAAGCTCTTCCAGAGGACGTGTCCCCGAAACTGCCTTCTTGGTGGCCGTCCAGCTGTCAGGGAACAGCATCCTGACTGGCTTCTTTCCTAGCTCCTGCCAATCAGCATCTTAGCAGAAAAGGGAAAACTGTCGTTTCCAAAATGTCTACAGTCTTTCATTCTCTCCTTTTTCATCCTTCTCTTATATAAATCCCATCTGTGCTTTGATAGATAAATCCATCTACTATTGGTTTTTCCTTTTATACAAGTAAAAGAGCTATTCTTTGACAGAAGCTCAAGTACTTCCCACAAAAGACTCTATTCTTTACTGTTCCTGACAGAAGGCTGAGCATGCAGTAGATGCTGAATGAGTGTGATGACTGACTGGAAAAGGCAGCTCGGGAGGGCATAGGGAATTTGGTGCCATCCTTCACTGGAATAGGAGGAACTGAGAAGCGGGTTCAGGGATGGGGGTCTGTTAGGTAGAAGGCTTTAGTATAATTAAGGAAAAGATTCGCATAAACTAAAAATCACTGTATTCCAAGTAGAGAGAAATACCAACTTACATCAGTCATGGTTCCGTAATTGCAAGAACTAATTAGTGCTCCATGGGGTTCCTCCATTGGCGAAGCACAGAGTCCAGAAAAGCCAGAGCTGGGGAAGGAAAAGGAAGCTTGAGACCAGGTGTGCTTAACTGATCCCATCATGACTCAAATGAATCCACACCCCACACACCATATGTGGAATCTAAACTCTCACCTAAAATCCGCAGGTCCTTCAGCAGAAAGGTTTCTTTCACAGCCCATTCTGGGGGTGCTGCTATGACCCTGAGATTGGACCACTCAGTCCTCCCCCAGATCAGGCCTCCCCACTTTCCATTCCCCCCCAAAGTCTTGGACCATATGGGGCTGAGAATGCCCCATATGGTCCAAGACTAGAACATTCTTCATGGGCTTAGGACTTTAGAAAATTGGTCAAGACATAGGAGCAGACAGGACATACAAACAATTGTTCAGGTAATTGCCTGTGCCCCCAAAATATGACTTTAATGCATTCAGAACATCCATGCAATGGAACACTTTGAAACTGTGCTAAGTTGGGGAAAATAATCAAGATCTATTATCAATAGAAAAAAATAGGTTATGATGTATATAGTATAACTACATTTTTAAATATGTATATATCAATACAGAAAGACTGACGGTCAGACATCAATAGATGAAAAACTGGAAAGTTATATAGCTATCTATGCTAATAAAAGGGTAATATGCTAATTAGACCAGGAGACCTTCCGGGAGACCTTCCAGATGTCCTTCTGGACGAAGCCATGGTGGTGGGGCCGAGGCAGAGGCAGTTAGGGGCAATCAGGCCAGGAGGGGAGGGCAGTTGGGGGTGATCAGGCTGGCAGGGGGGCCAGTTGGGGGTGAGCAGGCCGGCAGGGGTGGGCAGTTGGGGGCGAGCAGGCCGACAGGCAGAGTGGTTAGGGGTGATCAGGCAGGCAGGCAGGTGAGCGGTTAGGAGCCAGCGGTCCTGGATTGTGAAAGGGATGTCCGACTGCTGGTTTAGGCCCGATATCCGAACCGGCAGTCGGACATCCCCTGAGGGGTCCCAGATGGAAAGAGTGCAGCCAGGCTGAGGGACACCCCCCCCCCACCCCCCGTGCACAAATTTCATGCACCAGGCCACTAGTATATAGTAATGTAGTATGACCATAATGACCTTTTAGTTTAGTATTCTGCATAATTATTGTAATGATGGCCATGCATTATACTAACTATATGATTTCTTTCCCTAGAAAAAATGGCTGAAATTCCCAAAGAAATCTCAAGGGTATATTGAGAGGTCTTGACCCTGCTACTTTTCATGTCTTCTGATAAATGGGCTTATTTTGTATCTGAACTTGTCTTTTTAGACATGATACCCTCCATGAAAATGCTGAATCACCTGATCCTATAGCCTTACTTTGCAACTAATATTAGCAGGATAAAAACTATATAGTATGAAACTCACAGGCTATATTCCATTTGCCTCCACAAAGTTGGTATAACTTAACAGTATTGCTTACAATTACCTTACTATGAGTTCCTAAGATAGGTTATCTGAATTGCATATTGGCCTTTGTTGCTGACTGCCCTACTTATTCCTAAACATATTTTGTTTTTCTTATCCTAAAGGTAACAACTATGTCTTTTAGTCATTATATTACTGCCCAAGTACTACTATCTCAGGGTCTTACATTTGGGACACATTTTTACCCAAAATTCCAGTTAGAAATGTATCCTTAAATAGCTAGGGAAATAACCAGATATAAACATAAGAATATTCAACCAAAAATCATTTATGATAACCAAGAATTAGAAACTATGTAATACTGGGCAAAAGGCTTAGTAAATTATGGCCCATTCTACCTTCACGATTGTGAAGGTAATGGGCCACATTAATTGATGAAGAAAGACATACATAGTCAATTTCTTAGTGAGGCAAGCAGGTTTTTTAAAAGATACATAAGGTGTGAAGTGTATGTGAAATTAAGATAAAGACTCTGATGTCAAACTTGAACTTGATGGTTACCAATTTCTCAACACCTCTGTTGAGAAATTCAATAAAAGAGGGGTAAAAAGTGTCTACCACGGATGGTTGCATTGAAGATTAAATAAGAAAGACCACATAAAATGGTGTACGATCATTGCTTAATATAAGTTTTAGCCATTACTAGTGAAAATGAAAAAGATTACTTATCCCTTATTACATTGTAATAATGTGAGAAAGTTAATGCAAGAAAGTTAATACCATTCTTGGAATTTTTCTCATGATAAAATCTGTGCTTCTCAGGCCTGCTTTCTTACATTTCTAAATCACACAGCCCAGCCCTAAGCCTGCTATTCTTCCTAAATAACAAGATGAGCAAAGCAGGCTCTTAAAAAGATACCAAAAAAAATATTCCCTCCTTCCAGAAGCTGCAGATGAGAGACAAATTAGGTACTGCAAAGCTAGCTCAGAAAATATAACCCAATGAGGTGTCAATCTGGGAACATTAACCAGAGGCTCAATCGGGTTGTTCTGTGCAAATTGGTGGCTTATTTGAATATTTAAAACTATAACCTCCTTATTCTACCTCCTGGTATTAATATCTGTCCTGGAAATATTTGTAAAATAGATTTTTGTAAAACATTAGAGATTATTGCTATTCTCTGTGGAAGTAACCTTTAAGTTCATCTTCATTGCTCTGGTAATCAATTTCTAAATAGCATTTCTATACTAGTCCTAAAAGCTGTAAATATTTGAAATTTTTCAAATGAAAGAATCACTGGCATTTCCCTCCTCTTTCTACATACTCAAGATTAAATAAAGATGAAAATAAAAGCCATGTCTGGGGGTTATTCAATGGCTAAAATGTATTTTAAGCAATTATTGTACACCATTTTATATGATTTTTCTTAATCTTCAGTGCAACCACCTGTTACACTTCTTACCCCTCTTTTATTTCATTTCCAACTAAAAGCTAGAGAGTCTTCAAATCAATTATATCACCATAATGTGACTTTATTCTGCAGAAACAAAACCAGACACACAGGCTTGTAGGAAAACAAACAAGCAAAACACACACACTGGAATACTAAGAATGAGTAGGAAGATATAATTTTTACCTCATTCTCTATATGTTTCCTGGATTAAGCAATTGTTTTGTCACAAACCTGTATTAATTCCATAATCAAATGTAAAATATTGCAGTCATTAAGAAAACGAAACAAAAAGCCCAACACTGAAAATCAGTGGGCCTGAAACAAATTACACCTACCAGCTCTTGAACATCCCGGGGCTGTAGCTCATCACTACAATGAGACACTTTCACTGTCAAGATTCTCCGGTCAATGAACTCGAATTATGTAAGTCACCTTCAAAGTCTGAGGAAGAAAATATATACACATAAGCAGAAACACAACAAAAACATACGTGTTTGGTACAAAGCAGATGCTGGACAAGTGTGGCTACACCTAACTTCTTCACTGAATGAATGATGAAAACAACATTTTGGATACGATCCTTGAAAAACGTCTTTCAAAATCCTGTCTTTTCTAATGGAATTCACATAGCGCTCCTAATATTCTTGAGTACTTTTGTTCATAGCTATAACTTTTGCTTAATATTATCATTTACATTTTTTCTTTTGATTCTTTATAAACATAATTTTTATTAGGTGAATATTATTATACCACAGGAAATACTGAAATTTACCTGTTTCCATTATCACTGGACACTAATTTTCTACAAGTTCCTTCCTAGCTCTTATACCTTTTTATTCCAGGCCAATGGAGCTAGATATTTTTTAAGTCATGTGCGCTGGATAACTTCATTAAGTTATAGACATTGTGCCCACTTTAAAAATTTACAAATATTTGCCAAAATTATGTTTCAATTTCAAACTGTTTGTGGTCATCTGGAATAAGACCTGCGGTAAAGACCTCTTTCTTCCTTCTATTACCTTACCATTTGAGCATCTGGTCACATTTTTAAACTTGTAAGTATCCACCACAATCATCTTCATATTTCTCTTCATATGTTGATCTATAAGGAGTTGATTGGGAAAGATCCAGAATCACCACATAACAGCAGCTCTTAATATTTACCAAGCCGTTATCATGGGGCAGGCACTGTTCTAAGGAGCTTGATACATATTAGCTCACCTCACATCATTACAACCCCATAAGTTAGGTATTTTTTTGTCCTGATTTTGTCAATGTGGCACCTAGAGCCAGAATCATTTGTCTAAGCTCACGCAGCTAGAACAGCAGAGCCACTGGTGCTCTAGATCCAGAGCCTTACTCTTAACCACACACAGTACTGCCTGCCTCTCACAGCCTACACAAAGTTGGACCTGAGCCCTAACTGGTTTGGCTCAGTGGATAGAGCGTCGGCCTGCGGACTGAAGGGTCCCAGGTTCGATTCCAGTCAAGGGCCATGTACCTTGGGTTGCGGGCACATCCCCAGTAGAGGTTGTGCAGGAGGCAGCTGATTGATGTTTCTCTCTCATCAATGTTTCTAACTCTCTATCCCTCTCCCTTCCTCTCTGTAAAAAACCAATAAAATATATTTTAAAAAAGAAAAGTTGGACCTGAAACAATTTATGCTTAGCAATGTTACAGATTTCTACTAAAAGATTATCTGAAAGTCTCTGCTCTTGTTGGTGCACACTGCAAAGCCCTATGCTCAAAGCTCAAAGCACATCACTGCTCCTAAAGGCATCACAACATGGAAATTTTTTTTAAAATATATTTTTGTTGATTTCAGAGAGGAAGGGAAAGGAAGAGAGAGATAGAAATATCGATGATGAGAGAGAAACATTGATAGGCTGCCTCCTGTACAACCCCTGCTGGGGATCAAGCCCACAACCTGGGCATGTGCCTGACAGGGATTCGAACTGTGACCTCCTGGTTCATAGGTCAATCCTCAACCACTGAGCCACACTGGCCGGGCACAAACATTGGAATTTATTAACTGAAACTAACAATTCCCTCTTCCCTTGCCTTGAGCTTTGAAAATCACGACTGTGGAAAAGATAAAAAATAGTTTATCTACCTGAATACTAACCTCTCCAAGTAATCATCAGCTAAAATAAAGCTCTAACAGTTATCGCCACGAGGTATATTTCTTTTTTGTTTGTTCCTTTGTTTTTTTGTTAATCCTCACCCGAGGATACTTTCACATTGATTTTTGGAGAGAGTGGAAGGGAAAGAGAGAGAGAGAGACAGAGAGAGAAAAACATCAATGTGAGAGAGACACATTAATTGGTTGCCTCTCACACGTGCCCCGATAGGGCTGGGGATCAAGTCTGCAGCTGACGTACGAGCCGTTGACTGGAATCGAACCTGGGACCCTTCAGTCTGAGGGCCCACACTCTGTCCACTAAGCAAAACCAGCTAGGGCTCCACGAGGTGTATTTCAATGCGATCAGAACACTTAGAAAGGGAGAATGCACTGAAGGATTTGAACAATTCACCATGTGAACAGATGGCCATTAGCTGAAGAAAAGGACACTATGGGACCACTGGGAACGGGGGCGCACCAGCGTGGTGGGTCCCTCGCCAGAAGGAAGACCCATGAGAGACCCTACTAGTCAAGATATTTCAGGCCAAGGAAAGCAAATATTCTCATGATCTAAAAGCAAAAGTAATTGAATGACTATAAAAGAACACAAACCCACCTGAACTTCAATTCCCAGATATCCAACTCTTCTTTCCTCCTCCTCAGGGTTCTTCTTAGAAACCTGACAGCAATGGGAGGGAAGAGGAATCATTTGACACCAGCATTTCTTGGAGCAGACAGAGTTAAATTAAAATGGAAAGCAGAACCAAAACACCCCCTAGGGCCACATCTGCTTTCATCCACATATAAGCAAGTCGAATTAAAGGGAGGCTGGACTCCATCTGAGTTGACAGCAATTCTTGGGAACTGAGGCTCGGAAGCATGTAGCTGGCCCCCAAGGAGCAACGAGGGGTGCCTCCTCTAGGAACCCTACCTGGGACACCCCTCCCCCCTCATGTCTTCCTGGGAGCCTGTCACGAGGACACCTCCAGATGTAAAGTACTCATCCCAAGTCTACTTCCTGCTTGACACGTTCAGGCTGGGGCTTAGTGCAGGGCTTCTTCTCTTGGGGTCATTTAACTTTTCAGGACCTGAGAGTCTAGACCAAGCATGTCAAACTCACGGCCCACGGACCGCATGCAGCCCACAATGAATATTTTGTGGCCCAGCCAATATAACGGTATGTAAGAAACGTTTTAATAAAAATTTCATAACCTAATTTTTACAATATCCTGTTATATATAATCCTATATAATAAAGAGGTAATATGAAAATTAACCCTCATGCCCTCACAAGATGGCTGCCTACGACCAGGCTGGCAGGGGGGTTAGTGAGGGACGACCAAATGACTGAACAGCAGGCTGCGTGGGGGGACCAGGCCAGCAGAGGGGGGCAGTTAGGGGTGATTAGGCTGGCAGTGGAGGCAGTGAGGGGCAACTAGGCAGTAGGGGGGGCAGTCGGGGGGCCAGTTGGGGGCACCCCCCCTGGCGGGGGGGGGGGAGGGCAGTTGGGGGCAACCTGGCCGGCAGTGGGGGGCTGTTGAGGGCGACCAGTCCGGCAGGGGGGGCAGTTAGGCGTGATCAAGCTGGCACTTAGAGGCAGTGAGGGGCGATCAGGCCCGCGGGGGTTGGGGGGGGCAGTTAGGGGCGACCAGGCCGGCAGGGAGAGGGCAGTTGGGGGCAACCTGGCCGGCAGCGGGGGGCTGTTAAGGGCGATCAGTCCGGCAGGGGGGGCAGTTAGGTGCTATCAAGCCGGCACTTAGAGGCAGTGAGGGGCGATCAGGCCGGCAGGGGTGAGGGGGGGCAGTTAGGGGCGACCAGGCAGGCAGGCAGGTGAGCGATTAGGAGCCAGTGGTCCAGGATTGTGAGCGGGATGTCTGACTACTGGTTTGGGCCCATCCCCTGGGATCAGGCCTAAACTGGCAGTCGGACATCCCCTGAGGGGTCCCGGATTGGAGAGGGTGCAGACTGGGCTGAGGGTACCAACCCCCCCTGCACCGGGCCTCTAGTTATTAATAACAAATCACAGCATTCACTAATGACTTATTACCACAATCGTGTTGCATTCGTTTCCCTTACGCGCCTTACACGCAGGCGCACCATTTCTCCCCACCAACACTAGCTGTGAACATTTTTAGCAGCTGATGGCCACGTCATTCGTCTTATACTGCCTTGTTTGGTGTGCGCAACAGAAAACATTTTGCTTTCAAAGAACAAGAAAAATAGGTTTATTCGCTTAATTTGTGCAGTGATTCGGTGTCTGGTAAGTGAGTGTTCAAGAAAAAATATTAATTTTTATTAAGGTGTTCTATTATTTTATGTTAACGATGACTCATTTATTTCAGCCCTTTATATTCAGCATGTCTCTATCGAAATAAACCTACGTTCTATGAACATTGGAGCTTTTGTTTTTTTGCGGCCCACACAAACTTACACCTTATTTGGCCCGTGTAGCCTTGGAGTTTGCCATGCTTGACTCCGGAGGGAACTGAGAGCCCACAGCCAAAGGGAACCGCACCTCCAAATAAAGGCCCGCACCCCATCACCCTGTTACCCAGACAGGCCGCGCCCTGTCCCGCCGCCTGTCCCGCGCCGTCCTTCTCACTCGGGCTTGCGGCTCCCGACACAACTCGCCCGGTGCCCGAGGGGCCGCCTCACCTCAACCGCCTCCCGGCGTCACCCAACCGTCGCTGCCCGTTCCAGTCCCGCTTCCGTGAAGTCTGCTGAGCCCCCCACCCTCGGCCGGCGCTGGCACGCGACCAACTTGCCGCGCAGAGGCCAAGAACTCGGGGACAACGGAAAGGAACCCAAAGACCGAGGATAGTTTGGGCCCAGAAGCTTATGGGAGCCCAGCTCTCCCAAACACTCTCCACAGGCACACTTGACTCTTCCTGAACAGGCCTGTGCCCGGAGACTTCTGGGAAATGTAGTCCACAGCCGACGAAGTCCGGGAAACGGGGTCCTCCAGAAGGCTCCCAGGATGCAACTCGGCGCAGCTGTCAGAGGCGCTTTTCCGACGCCCACCTGGAGAGCTAGCCTTTGCCGTAGGGAGCCATTCTCGGCTTGGGCGAGCCTGGCGGCTCTGGTGTCTTTGGTGAGGCTGAGGGTGAATTAAAAGGTTCTCAGCGAAGGCAAAAATGGGAGTGCAGGATGGCCAGGGACTTAGCCCTCGGTGAGCGGGGCATCCCAGGTAAAGCGGGCCACGAGCTTACTTGGGTACCAGCGACTGGAGCAGGTGTGGCGTTTGAACGGATGGCTCGTCTTGTTTGTTCTCGTGAATTTGTGGGTCCAACTCGTTGTCTGGGACCCTGAGTGGAGTTATTTATACGCATGGTATATAGTTTCTGCCATTGTGAATCTGTATTTCCTTAGGGGTAAGGCAGTTTTTGTTAGAGATTTATGCCACTGTTGGAAAGCAGCTGTAAGTGGTCGTGAACGGATGTTGTGACCGTGGGGATTTATGCGAAGTTCTCTGTAGGACTGAGAGATGTGAGGAAGTCTGTCACATTGTGTGGTCCTATTAATATCAGTAACTGGAGATGAGTAATATTTGTAAGATATTTTTTAAAATTTCTTTTGTGTGCATACCATGGTGATTATGAAAGTGGATCGCTGTCCACCTGGGATTGAAAAACAGTACAGTGTTGTCTAACTTGATATGTGTTAGTTTATCTGACTACCAGCGACTGTATATACCTGGGAAATTGTGACTGCGCTTTGATAATAATAAGTGGTAATAATCCACAGTTTCCTTACCGACAAAATAGTGTTATTACGTTTTCTTGGAGCATCAAATTTAAGATGCATAAAAAGATTTACAACTTATCTGCCAAAAATTTAGATATTTTATAATGAATCAAAGATGTTTTATGGGGAAGAATGCAAATCAGCATAACTTTTTTATGGGTTTTTCTGTTTGTTTTGTTAATCCTCACCAGAGGATATTTTTTCCATTGATTCTTAGAGAGAATGGAAGGGAGGAGGAAATACAGAGAAATATTGATGTTTGTGTCCTTGACCGGAATCAAAACCAGGACCCTTCAGTCTGCGGGGGCGATGCTCTAGCCATTGAGCCAAACCGACTAGGACTCAGCATAACTTTTAAAAAGAAAAAAATGGGAGTGGGAGTGGCTGAGGAGAGGTCAATGGGGGGAAAAGGAGACATATGTATACTTTAAACAAAAAGGAATTTAAAGTTTAAAAAAAGAAAGAAAAAGAGCCCTAGCCAGTTTGGCTCAGTGGCTAGAGTGTTGGCCTGCAGACTAAAGGGTCCCAGGTTTCCATTCCGGTCAAGGGCACATACCCAGTAGGGGGTGTGCAGGAGGCAGCCAATAAATAATTTTCTCTCATCATTGCTTCTCTCTCTCTCCCTTCCTCTCTGAAATCAATAAAAATATATTTTAAAAAGAAATCCAGCCCTAACCGGTTTGGCTCAATGGATAGAGCATCGGCCTGCGGACTCAAGGGTCCCAGGTTCGATTCTGGTCAAGGGCATGTACCTTGGTTGTGGGCACATACCCAGTAGGGAGTGTGCAGGAGGCAACTGGTTGATGTTTCTAACTCTCTATCCTTCTCCCTTCCTCTCTGTAAAAAATCAATTAAAAAAATATATTAAAAAAAAAAAGAAATCCAGCCTGAGTTAGGCTCCCACTCTTCTGTGATGTTAAGGGGACTAGTGCAGATAACTTGGAAAGCCCTAGATTAAGTTCCCACATGTAGAGGCAGGTAGATTTGATCAGATCTCAGAATTAGGGAATCAGATGTCCTAGGTTACAGGTTAGGCAAGGCAAGGAACGTGTTTGAGATTACATAGTCTATTGGAAAACTACTTGTCTTATTTCCAAAAGTGATCATTGCACTTCTTATATTCTAAGTATACAAAACCAAGCTTCCATTTCCTAGGTGGGATCTGAATTCTTTGTTGCAGTTGGTAGTTTTGAAATTAAAATCTGTAGTTTCTTTTAACTATTTTTCTGACCTGAAATGGCAGATGAAAATAGAGAACGGTTCGTGGATGCAGTATTAGGGAAGAAGATAAAATTCCTTTTCTCTTCTATTACAATGTCAGAAGAAAGTCCTAAATGTTTGTGGGGGGTAAATGGGATTTTTTTTCTGACCTTTTTTGTTTCTCCTCCAGAAGTCTCTAGCTTCACCCCAACTGGCTTCATCAGAGCTAAACTTCATTAAAACACTTTGTCATCAAATTCAGTGACATTGCTTTCACTTAACATCATTGCGGTAACAAAGAAATCTGGAAATGAAACATGCCCATCAAAGGTAGGGTGGATAAATAGTGTGGCATACCTATATAGAGGAATAGCACACAGCAGTGAAAATTACTGAATCTAACAAATATGATGAGCAAAGAGTCATAGAAATATACATGCAGTATGATTCCATTCATAAAACTTTAAAGATGCAAAATGATATTTTTTTTGTATAAGTGTTACATAATGAAAAACAAAGGTATGGTAAATAAAACTCAGAAATGTGGTATCTTCAGGAAGGAGGAAAGATGGAGAGATGAGTTTGCAAAAGGATTTAAAATTAATTCATGTATTTACACAATTGTGTACTTTTAAAATATATTTCTTATTAGTTATAAATATTTATTTATGGTGAAATTTAAATTTTTAAAAATAGGAATCAAAGCCAATTGTATATATATAATTGTATGAACATGGAGAAAGATGTGGGATGTGTATACCAGATTTTTAACATTCTTCTACCCAAGGGGAGTGTTGGAGCTTGTGAATGTATGTACAGAGGGGAAACTGATAAGTAAACAATGTTAAAGTCTTTTAAAAGTGTGAAATACATCTGTTATTTACATGCATATGTATTAGAAGATGAAGGGTCGAGGGTTCGATTTCCAGTCGGGATGTGTGGGGGAAATGGCCAATTGGTGTCTCTTTACCATTGATGTTTCTCTCTGTCTCTCCCCCTCCCTCTCTCCCTTCCACTCTCTTTAAAAATCAATGGGAAATTTTAAAATAATTCAGTAGCTTTCAAATTTCTGGTGTCTCATAAGAGTTATTTTTTACAGTTTGTCCAAATCAGAATTAAAATAAGGTCCACACATTGTAATTGGTAGATTTGACACTTAAGTCTATTTCAATCTATAGGTTCTCCATCTCTTAATTTCTAAACAATTATTTGATGAAGAAATTACATTGTTTCCCTAGTAGAATTTCTCACAATCTGGATTTTGCTGATGATATTCTGACATAATTTAATATACCTGTCTTCTTATATTTCCTATAAATTGGTAGTTGAGTATAGAGACCTTATCTAGATTGAGGTTCAATATTTTTGGCAAGACCACTTCCTCGATGGTGTTATGTTATTCCACCAGGAAACCCACAAAGACTGGTTGTCTCTCTTTTTGTGAGATTCCTGGTTGTTGTTGATCAATTCCCACATCAGTAGGAGTTGACAAATGATATTACATTTCCTTCATTTCTCCCACATTTACAAGTTTTAACTTTTCCATTAAAGGAAACATTCTCTCAACTATTTGGTTAGCCAGTGCTACATAGGAAAGGCAGAGTAAATCATTGATTTTTTTTTCATTTTACTTGCCAATTTCCAACATAATGATTTGGTTTATAGCATCTTTCAGTTGCACTGAATTCTGTTTTTTAGAATCATACTCAGGTATGTAATTGATATGTTTTAATTATTGCCATCATTATCCTTATTGGTACTCAAATTGCTCTGCCTTTAGAGTGAAAGCCTCTTTAAGGTGATTCCTGAGTTTTGTCTTATTTTTGGTTGTTGTTGTTTTGTATGAGCAAAGTAGTGTTTTATACAGCTCCTTCACTCTCTGGTTTTGCAAGACATTCCAGGGGTATCTTATCAATCTCTTGTCACAGATCTGGATTCAGACATTTCTTTAAAATTCCTTTTAGTGAAAAGTAGTATTTAAAGTTCTGGCTGAGCGTACGGATACTTATTGCTATTGGTTGTTGTTTTCAGCAAACAGCAAAATATTTTTAATTAAATGCTTTCCATTGATCTTGTACCCTGCCACATTGCTGAATTTGTTGATTAGATCAAATAGGGTTTGTTTTTTTGGGGGGGTGGGGGGAGACTTCCTAGGATTTTCCATATATAAGTTCGTCATTCACAAACAGAGATAGTCTACTTTTTCTTTTTCAACTTAGATGCCTTTTATTTCTTTTTTCTATTTCATTTATTTCTGCTCTAATCTTTAGTATTTCCTTTCTTCTGCTTGCTTGGACTTCAGTTGGCTCTCCCTTTTCCAGTTTCTTAAGGTGGAAGGTTAGGTTATGGATTCAAGCTCTTTCTTCTTTTTTATTTTTTTAAAATATATTTTATTGATTTTCTACAGAGAAGAAGGAAGAGGAATAGAGAGTTGGAAACATCAATGAGTGAGAAACATCGATCAGCTGCCTCCTGCACACCCCCCACTGGGGATGTGCTGGCAACCAAGGTACATGCCCTTGATCAGAATCGAACCTGGGACCCTTGAGTCGGCAGGCCTATGCTCTATCCACTGAGCCAAACCGGTTAGGGCTCTTTCTTCTTTTTTTAAAATAGGCATTTACAGCCACAAGTTTCTCCCATCCTATAGGTTTTAGTGTGTTGTGTTTGGGTTTTCATTCATCTCAAAGTACTTTATAATTTCCCTTGTTCTTTTTTTCACTCCCACCCCCCTTGGTTATTTAAGAGTGTATTTACGTTCAAGAGCAAGACATGAGTCTCCCGGCCCAACAGCCCTGGCTGGGGTCTCCACATCCCTGTCCCTGGCCAGACAGGGCACCTGTTCCCCGGCCACAGCAGCTAGGAACCCAGATGAGCACAGACAGAGCTCGACTCCCCTTGGGGTTCCTCCTTCTCCCGCCTGCCCCCCCCCCCCCCCCACCCCTTGGATGCCCTGGCCACCATTTCTTTGGGCTTCAGGTCCTCTGTGGGCCTTCACTCACCGCAGGGGACCCATCCCTTTGTGCCTTAGTCCCTGGTTCTCTCAGACCTCGTGTCTCAGGGCTTCTGTGTCTCAGGGTTACCCTCTGCCCACAGCCTCCTGGCTACGCTGCATCTTCACTCCGCTGCCTCTTTGTCAACTCCTGGCTGCCCCATCCTCTCTCTGGGTCTCCCACCTCCTCCGGGCCCACTGTCTCCATTTCCATTTGTGGTTGCTGGAGGTCACTCTGATTAAATGTTTAAAAAAGGGGGCGGGGGAGGCCATGGCATTAAGACAGGAAATCCTGAGTTTAGGGCCCTAATTCTGGAAGGTTCCCTCTCAGATGCCCAGGTCTGCCCCCCCCCCCCCCCTTGGTGCTGGAGAGGAAGTGGAACACACCAGTGAACAGATATGCCATGCCAGGGCAGGGCAGGGCCCAGCAAAGAGCCATTGAATATTGGGTTATTTTTTTTAAATATATTTTATTGATATTTTACAGAGAGGAAGGGAGAGAGATAGAGAGTTAGAAACATCGATGAGAGAGAAACATCGATCAGCTGCCTCCTGCACATCTCCTACTGGGGATATGCCCTTGACCGGAATCGAACCTGGGACCTTTCAGTTCACAGGCCGACGCTCTATCCACTGAGCCAAACCGGTTTCGGCGGGGTTATTTTTAACATTGGGAACCACATGAAGGCTGCCACCTTGCTTTCTCCCCTCCTGGCTGAGGCCCAATTCCTAAAGAAAGGAAAACCTGAATTAATAACCTTCCTTCCTTAGATCAGTGCTTTTCTCCTTTTTACATCTTTGACACAAATGATAAGTCGGGGACACCTTCCCAGCGTTTTAGGTCACTTCTCCTGGAGCAGAGCCTGAGATGGAGAAGCCGTCAAAGTGCTTTATTTTGGGAGTGCTCTCAGGAGAGAGGAGTGGGGGGGAGGGGGGCAGGGTGCAGATAGGGCAGGGGAGAGAGGCTAAGCAACGATGTGGTCTTGGCCTGACCCCAATGGGCAGGGGCGTGGGGAGAGGCAGGTGCACACACGGAGGTAGCGCTCACGGAGACAACAGGCTAGCTTACAGGCCCCGCTTCAGTGTGTCATTGGCCGCTGGCCATTCAGGGAACCTTGGAGGGGAGGCTGCTCCTCATCAAAGGGCAGGTCCCCTGAGGTGGGGCAGGTGTGAGGCTTTAGCAGCCAACACTCACAGCAGCTGGGGAATGGGCGCACCAGCCCGGTTCTCGGAGTTCCCCCACTTCACTCTGCCTCCCAGGAGTTCAGAGTCATGGACCCCAAGGCAGACTCTGTGGTCAGCCCACAGAGCCTACGTGTGTTATGGTAAAGTAGCATCAATCCTTAGAAACAAGTACAGTATGGAGAGAGAACACCAGGCATGAGGCCATGAGAACTACAATGTGGAATCAGAACATAGACACACAGGTATTTTGGAGCCAGGTTTCCTTTATCAAAAAAAGCGCACAAAAATAAGGGCGAGAAAGGAGAAATGAGTCAGGCATTAAAGGGGAAATAGCAGGAAGTCAGATACTGGGCCAGAAAAGGAAGTCCCAAAGCAAGGAAGGTTATTAATTCAGGTTTTCCTTTCTTTAGGAATTGGGCCTCAGCCAGGAGGGGAGAAAGCAAGGTGGCAGCCTTCATGTGGTTCCCAATGTTAAAAATAACCCGATATTCAATGGCTCTTTGCTGGGCCCTGCCCTGGCATGGCATATCTGTTCACTGGTGTGTTTCATTTCTTCTCTAGCACCAAGGGCAGGGTGGGTCAGACCTGGGCATCTGAGAGGGAACCTTCCAGAATTAGGGTTCTAAATCAGGATTTCCTGTCTTAATGCCATGCCCCCCCCCTTTTTTTAAATGTTTAATCACCTTTATTTATTTATTTTGTTTGTTTGTTTTTGTTAATCTTCACCCGAGGGTATTTTTCCATTGATTTTTAAAGAGAATGGAAGAGAGAGGGAAAGACAGAGAGAAACATCAATGTGAGAGAAACACATTGATTGGTTGCCTCCTGCAGGAGCCCTGACCAGGGCCCAGGCCGGGGAGGAGCCTGCAACTGAGGTACATGCCCCTGACCGGAATCTAACCCGGGACCCTTTGGTCTGCAGGCTGATGCTCTATCCACTGAGCCAAACCATCCAGGGCACCGTGGCCCATTTTATGACTCAGGCTCAGCTCTGGTCAATGGGTGTCATTATATCCATTATTGATTCTGGGAAATAAATTAAGGAATATGTCTCACCTTAAGAGACTCAGAGTCAACAATTACATCTCCTTCCTGTGGTCTTAGAAGAACCTGAGGAGAAGAGGGCTATGCCTTCTCCTCACATCTTCCAAAGGGATAGCTGTTTATGAATGTTTTTCCAAAGTCAATCTTGACCACAGATAAAACAATAAAAAAATGAACCCACATTCTCTATGTCCATGCTGAAAACCAGACATGTATATGATTTTATTCCTTATAATATTCTTTTTTTAAAAATATATATTTTATTGATTTTTCACAGAGAGGAAGGGAGAGGGACAGAGAGTCAGAAACATTGACGAGAGAGAAACATCAATCAGTTGCCTCCCGCACGCCCCCCACCGGGGATGTGCTCGCAACCAAGGCACATGCCCTTGACTGGAATCGAACCTGGGACCCTTGAGTCCGCAGGCCGACGCTCTATCCACTGAGCCAAACCAGTTAGGACTATAATATTCTTAAAATAGAGGTGCTGTGGTCCCCAACTTTAAAGGAAATATTTAAGAGGTTAGAAGGGAAAGGAATAGAATTCTGGCAAGTCTAATAGTGAGAAATGATGAACAGGAGGTCTCAGGAAGCCAAGAACAAAAAGAAAAAGAAGGGGGAAGAGGATAACTAAATACACAAAAATAATGAGGGTCACAGATTTCTCTATAAGCTTCAGATTTAATATGGCACACCTCCCCTGCTCCAAGTAAGAAAGCGTACTAGGATTTCAAGATAAAGCTCCAATACCAAAAGTTACTTTTTCTGACACTTCCTAAGAGGAGAAAAAAATCATACTCACCAAATAGAACTCTGATACCTGGAGGGTGAGCCAGTTGTTGCCAAGGTTCATGCCTGTGGGTGCGAGAAAGCCCCAAACCGAGTTATAGTTTGGGGAAACCACGATCCCATTTCCTACCAGAGCAGCCATTATAATGTCACTAGTAGCAATGACAGTGTCTGCAGGGGAAACAGAATATCAGAATATCCCTGAGAAACTGTTGGCCCAGGTTAAAAATCTATAATAATAAAAGCATAATATGCTAATTAGACTGGACAGCCAAACGGCCTTCTGGACGTCCTTCCAGACTAAGCCATGGCAGCGGGGTTGAGGCAGAGGCAGTTAGGGGCGATGAGGCAGGCAGGCAAGTGGTTAGGCGTGATGAGGCAGGCAGGCAAGCAGTTAGGGGTGATGAGGCAGGCAGAGGCAGTTAGGGGCGATGAGGCAGGCAGGCGAGTGATTAGGGGTGATGAGGCAGGCAGGCAAGTGGTTAGGCGTGATGAGGCAGGCAGGCAAGCAGTTAGGGGTGATGAGGCAGGCAGAGTGGTTAGGGGCAATCAAGCAGGCAGGTGAGCAGTTAGGGGCGATCAGGCAGGCAGGTGAGCAGTTAGGGGCAATCAGGCAGGCAGGCAGGCCAGCAGTTAGGAGCCGGCGGTCCCAGATTGCGAGAGGGTGTCCGACTGCCAGTTTATGCCCAATCCCGCAGGAATCCCTGAGGGCCTAGACTGGCAATCGGACATCCCCAGAGGGGATTGTGAGAGGGTGCAGGCCTGGCTGAGGAACACCCCCCCGCCCCCAGGCACGAATTTTGTGCACCGGGCCTCTAGTAGTAATAATAATTAATAATAATAACATGAGCAATGACTAGCCCTTGATGAGAAAAATCCAGAGAGACCAATGTACTTTGTAGAGAAACTTCCCTGTGGCATGACATGTCTCGAGTGGAGCAGAGGTGACTTGCATGCCTCGTGTGCAGAACCCGGGGAAGCACAGCATCAGCGGCTCGCTCGCACGTGCCTGTGCTGACATTTCATCTGCCACCTTCTCTCCTTCTGACTCCACAAGCTACTCACCTCACCCCTGTGATTGCACCAGTCTAGATTCCCTGCCTGATGAACTGAGGCAAATTTGACTTTTCAGGATTCTGTTTGCTTGTTAGCCCTACAGGGGCCTCTTGTTTTGCCATTGTTGGGAGAAAGTGATTGCTTTTTAAAAGTCCAGCTCTTTAAGTGAATGTCTGATGCCTTAGTGACACACCCAACTTGGACCACTAGATTTCATCATCTGCTAGGCATTGGTCTCTGTAGTCAATATAGAGCAGAAGTTGGCACACTTTCCCTGAAAATGGCCAGATAATAAGTATTTTAGACAGGGTCTCTGTTGCAACTACTCACCTCTGCCATTGCAATGGACCAGCAGCCACAGACAATATGTAAACATTCCAGTGTAGCTGTATTCCAATAAAACTTTATGGACAGTGAATGTTCATCTTTCTTTTGTCAACCACTCAAAAATGTAAAAACCATTCTTACTTTTAGCTCATTCGCCTTACAAAACAGGCAGTGGACCAGATTTAGCCAGTGGGCCATGGTTTTCTGACCCCTGCTATCAATGAACAATCTAAGAGTCAAAATTCTTGGTCCAATGAACATTTTGTTTGACCAGGGGACACAGACATAGAATAATCTATAATAATAAAAGGGTAATATGCTAATTAGACTGGACATCCTTCAGGACGAAGCCGGGGCCAGAGGGAAGCCAGCCCGGGTCCCGGGTGCCTGTGGGCGACTGGAGGGAAGCCAGCCCAGGTCTGGGATGCCAGAGGGAAGCTGGTGCCGGCAGCTGGGGGAAGGAAGGCCTACTTTTGCACGAATTTCGTGCATTGGGCCCCTAGTTTGTATATAAAAAACTTAAAAGTATACAATGTGATGAGTGATAAAAAGAAAAAGAAAAGGGGTTTTGGGGAACCAGTGATGGGTGATCATGATTAAAATATGGATATAAGGAAGACCTGTAGGAGAGGTTAATTATTAAGCAGCAGCTTGAAAGATTGAGAATGAATCCTTGGGCAAAGACAGGGATGAGGGAATTCCTGGCTTGTGAAGTCTCCTGGAAGGGAAGGAGCCTGGAGACTTTTAGAGGAACTGAAAGAGGGTCAAAGGTTTAGGAGCATTACTGCCAGATGTTCACCTCATCTCTCCTTCATGAAAACTTAGTTCTGATTTCAATGTCATTTGGCTGGATCTCCTCCCCTGTGAGTTTTCTTGGACAGTTGAAGTGGTTGACATAATTGTTGAGCCCCTGCAAGTCTTCAATTGTCTTTATTTTTTCTTTACATGTAAAGAATATTTTGCCCAGTGTGGCAGATACTGGAGGTGTCCCGCCCAACAGCCATCTCCTTCTTTGATGACAGAATGGCAGTTTTGATCCAGCAGCTCAGGGGCTAAGAAAATAAGATGAATGTTCTAGCTGGTTTGGCTTGGTGGATGGAGTGTTGGCCTGCTGACTGAAGGGTCCCAGGTTCAATTCCAGTCAAGGGTGTGTACCTCATTTGCCAGCTAGATCCCAGGGCCCGAGTGGCTCAATGGCTGAGTGTCTACCTATGAACCAGGAGATCATGGTTCAATTCCTGGTCAGGGCATATGCCTGGGTTTCGGGCTTGATCCCCAGTAGGGGGCATGCAAGAGGCAGCTGATAGATGATCCTATCCCATCATTAATGTCTCTATCTCTTCCTCTCCTTTCCTCTCTGAGATCATTAAAAACAAACAAGCAAACAAACAAACATCAATGGAAAAATATCCTCGGGTGAGGATTAAAAAAAAAGAAAAGAAAATTAGATGAGTGCTTACATGTACCAGATTCATTAACACATGACTCATATTAGTTAAAAAAAGATCCTGCATGTGGTAATATTCTCTAGGATTATGCCAATGAGAATAGATGAAGCATACTCACAATTTAAAAACTTGCTCATTATCTCCCAGCTATTAAAATGGTGAGACAAGGATCTGACCTTAGATGGTTGTGTTTCAGTGTCTTGGGACTATTCTATTAAGTCTGTATGGAGCCCTGGCTGGATAGCTCAGTTGGTTAGAGTAACGTCCAGATACACCAAGGTTTCAGATTCGATCCCCGGTCAGGGCACATACAAGAAGCAACCAGTGAATGCATAAATAAGCGGAACAACAAATTGATGTTTCTCTCTCAAACCAACAAATAAATAACAGTCTGGATCTTCTCCAGAGGACATACAAATGGCCAATAGACATATGAAAAGATGCTCAACATCACTAATCATCAGAGAAATGCAAATTAAAACCACAATGAGATATCACCTCACACCTGTCAAAATGACTATCATCAATAAATCAACAAACAAGTGCTGGCAAGGATGTGGAGAAAAGGGAACCCTTGTGCACTATTGGTGGGAATGCAGATTGGTACAGCCACTGCGGAAAGCAGTATGGACTTAACTCAAAAAAATTAAAAACGGAATGCCTTACGACCCAGGGATTCTACTTCTGGGAATTTATCCGAAGGAACCACAAACATAATTCTAAAGTATATATGTGCCCCTATGTTCATTGGGGCATTATTTACAATAGCCAAGATTCAGAAGCAGCCCAAGTGTCCATCAGTAGATGAGTGGATTAAAAGAAATCTGTGGTACATTTACACAAAGAAATATTATTCTGCCATAAAAAGGAAGAAAATTTTACCCTTTACGACAGCATGGATGGACCTGGAGAACATTATGCTAAGTGAAATAAGCCGTCAGAGAAAGACAAGCACCATATTATTTCACTCATATGTGGAATTTAATGAACAAACTGAACTACCAAGCAAAATAGAGACAGACTCATAGAGAGCTGACAGGCAGCTATGGTGGGGAAGGTTTTGCGGGGGACATATTGACAACAGTGTGGTGATTGTGGTGGGAGTAGGGGTGGAGGTTAGAGGGCATAGAGGGGATAAATGGTGATGGGGAAAAATAAAATAATAAATTTAAAAAGTCTGGATGGTAGGAGTTATTATTCTATTTAATGGTGAGGAAACTAAGTTGAAAGATGGTTATTTATGTGCTAAAATTAGCCAGACTTTAGTTTTAGAATACAACTTCTAAAATACTTAAATTTTCAATGTTTATCCATGTATATCTTTTTTCCCCCAAAACTATAGTTGCACCTTGCATACTCTCATGTAACCAGTATTTTTCATTTCCTAATATCTTATGCATATCCTTCCACATCAGGCAGGGTAATTCTATGTTATCATTTTAATGACTCCTGGATATTTATTTTATGGACTATCAAATTTAATACACCTGCATTTTTTATCTTTAGGTTATTCTCAATTTTCACTACTTTAAATATTCTCATAGAGAACATTTTATGTACCTTTTATTATGTTTCAATAATTCTCATGAAGTATATTTCTACAAATGGATTACTGGATAAGAGAGACTTGTATTAGCTTATATAAAGTAACTCTCAGAGAGGTTGTAAATTATCTCCCACTAGAATTGATTATGATTATTTCCTTAAAACCTCAATATTGGATATTATCCTTTTTCATCTTTCCCAATCCCTAGGCCAATAATGACATTTCATTTTTATAATACTTCCATGTCTTTTGTCATAAGCTTAGACATGTTTTCAAATATTTATTCGTCATTTTCAGTTTTTCCTTCGAGTTTCTATTCATATATTTAGCCCATATCTTAAATTTGATAGATTGTTGTTCATCTATATATTGATTTGTTTAAAATTAAGTCCATTAATTACGTTCCCCATATTTGAAATAATATCCCCTAGTTTATTTGCTCTTTAAACTTGGAGGTAGGGAAGTACACTGAAACATTTTACATTTTCTGGAATTTAAATTAACTATTTACTTCATGGTTTGTGCTTTAATGTCATGCCTTTACACAAAGATGATAATATAATCAATCTGTATTTTGGCAAGTACTCTGGTAGCCTATTATTACTGTGAACTCTGTTTTCATGTGTGAGAGATGGATGTTACTTTCCCAGGAGGTTGTTGATTAACATATGTGATTTTTTATATATATATATATATATATATATATATATATATATATATATATATATATATAACAACCTTATTGAGATATAATTCCCATGCCATACAATTCACGCATTAAATTATACAATTCAGTGGTTTTTAGAAAATCACAGAGTTGTGTAATTATCACAACCAATTTGAGAGCAGTTTGATCAACTAAAAAAAAAGCCCTGTACCCACTAGCAGTCACTACCCCACTACTGCTACCACTGCTGCACCTACTTCCAGTCTGAGGCTAATTTATTTTTTGTCTCTATAGATTTACCTACTCTGGACATGTCATATAAATAAAATCATACCATTTGCAACTTTTCATGACTGGCTTATTTTACTTAGCATGATATGTTCAAGATTCGTTCACATTATAGCATGAATCAGTATTTCATTCATTGTTATTGCCAAATAATGTTCTATTCTACAGCCCTGGCCAGGTGGCTCAGTTGGTTGGAGTGTGATCCTGATCAGGGTACATACCTAGGTTGCAGACTTGATCTCTGGTTGGGGCACGTACAGGAGGCAACTGATCAATGTTTCTCTCTCACATTGATGTTTCTCTCTCCCTTCCTCTTTCTCTAAAAATCAATAAAAACATATCCTCAAATATATATATTCATTCCATTGTACAGATAGACCATATTTTAATCCATTCACTAGTCGATGGACATTTTAATGTTTCCACTTTATGGCTTTAATGAACAATACTATGAAATTCATGTACAAGTTTTTATGTGGACATGTTTTCATTTCTCTTGGGTACATTTCTCTTAGGAGTGGAATTGCTGGGCCATGTGGTAACTCTTTTGAAGAACTGCCAGACTGCTTTCCACCGCAACTGCACCATTATACATTCCTACAAGCTACATATGAAGGTTCCAATTTCTCCACATTCTCACAAAGTTATTATGTGGGGGTTTTTTATTATGTGGACATGAAATGGCATCTCACTGAGCAGAAGTAGTCATACCAGCTAAGTCATGTCTATACAAATCATCCTAACAATGGCCAGCTAGGTGACAGAAGCCATCCTAGATCACCCAACCCCAGCCAAGCTGGTCCAGACCAGAAGAAACATCAGCCAGTTTACAAACGCATGAGAAGTCATGAAAAGTTGTTTTAAGCCATCGTGTTTTGGGATAGTTTGCTATACCTCAAAATTTTAACAATCTCTCAGGTGTGTAATTGTCCGTATATCCTGGCATTCCCTGCCTAAGAAAAAGACCAAAGAAGCTTGAGTCCCTGACACATTGGGTAGAACTCGACTGGAATCCTCCTATTGCAAGAGGGCTGGATTGACCGATGGTTCCTGGAGCTGCTGTACCCATTGATCACTCTTCACACATTGGTTATTCTAGGACTGAGGACTTGTACCCGCTTCTAAAACTTGCAGCAAATGGGTGAGTCCAGGAGTTATCTCTGGACAAATCATTCCATAAGGTAATTTGTCAAACTAATGGATTTGGTAGGCAATGTTTTTTAAAAAATGGTCATTGAAAACATCGCTTTTCAGATCTTTTAGTGCTTTATTTCTAAATTTAGGTTTCGTCTTCCTGTACTCTGGGATTGGCTATGTGGAAAAGTAGGAGCAACCTAAATATTCAACTTTAAGGAATTAGTTGGTACAACTTCAACATCCAAACATAGTCTGTTGCTTAAAGTATTCCAGTATGAAATATTTGAATGGTGGGAGAAAGTCTGAACTATGTGCATCAAATATTATCTGGGGAGCACTGCAGCAGAGTGTTGACAATGTTGGTCTCTTTCTCTGTAGGATAATGGGTATTTCTCCTGTTGTTTTACTTGCTTTATCTTCTTATTTTATGTACTAAACGCACACTGCTTTTATAATTACAAAATAAAAAGAATTACATTTTACAACAATACTTATGCTGGGATTTTAAATTGATCTAATTTCACATTTTCTAATGTCCCAAGTCCTCATTTTTACTTTTTAGTCACTCAAAACTGTAACTCCATTACATTGGGAGATAAAACAGTAAGGAGTGAAGAAGTCTTTTTAAGTTAAAGTGATTGAGTATTTCAAGAAAGAGTAAGTGGCCCTAGCTGGTTTGGCTCAGTGGATAGAGCGTCGGCCTGCGGACTGAAGGGTCCTGGGTTTGATTCCAGTCCAGGGCACATGCCTGGGTTGCAGGCTCGATCCCCAGTAGGGGTCATACAGAAGGCAGCCAATCAGTGATTCTATCTCATCATTGATGTTTCTATCTCTCTCCCTCTCCTTTCCTCTCTGAAATCAATAAAAATATATTTAAAAAAGAAAGAAAGAGTAAGTGGCTGAAAGAGTAGAAAGCAGCAGAAAATCTTTCAAAATAAGATATTTATTTGGACTTAAGATTATTGAGTTAATTGTTGTTTTTGAAATTCAAACTACAGAAAGTATAAGAAATAAGTGTATGAAAAATGTGTGAAAGGGGCACCTGTGTGTGTTACAGGACCAGGGTATGTGTACATGGCTGTATGTAACATACTCGTTTTGTGTGACTGTCTGTGTTTGTTGTGTGTGTCTGTGGAAGTGACAGGGCCAGGATGTAACTCTATGACTATGTAATAGTCCTTATGTACATGTGAATAGTGGTGTATGCAGTTTGACAGACGCTGTTTGTGGGATCATCTTTAGGCAAGACAGGACTGGCATGTGCCTCAAATTGGAGAGAGACACGTGTGTGTGTGTGTGTGTGTGTGTATGTGTCTTGAGCATCTGACTAGTCAGGACATATGTCTGTCTCTGGAATAATGTTGACAGTTGTGTGTAAGTGAGTACCTGTACATAACAGGTCCAGAGTATGTCTTTGTGACTGTATGTAACAACTATTGCATGCATATGAACATGTGTGTGACTCCACAGATCTGGAGTGGATGGTCTGTGTGTTATACACATTGAGTACATGTTGACATCTGTCTGAGTATCATAGCAGAGATGTGTCTCCTTGTCCTCTGCCATTATGTTGTGTGTGTATCTGTGCATATGACAGGGTCTTAGTGTATGCTTATGACAGTCTGAGTGCTAGCGAGACTATGACTGGCATGTGATGTACAAATGTGACAAGATGATTGAATGTTCATCCTTTAGAGTGAGTATGGATAGTGTAATATATATATATTGATTTCAGAGAGGAAGAGAGAGGGAGAGAGGGATAGAAACATCAATGATGAGAGAGAATCATTGATTGGTTGCCTCCTGCACGACCCCTACTGGGGACCGAGCCCACAACCCAGGCATGTGCCCTTGGCTGGAATCAAACCCGGGACCCTTTAGTCTGCAGGCCGACGCTCTATCTACTGAGCCAAATCAGCTAGAGCTGGATAGTGTAGTTTTGTGGTATATAACTATGACCCAAGACTGAATGGTCATACATGTATTATAGCCATGTGATGGAATATTATATGGCTAATTAAAAATGGATATGACATAATGTTAAGCAGTACTCAAAGCTATGGATTAAGCCCTAGCCAGTTTGGCTCAGTGGATAGAGCATTGGCCTGTGGACTGAAGGATCCCGGGTTTGATTCCAGTCAAGGCACATGCCTGGGTTGCAGGCTCAATCCCCAGTAGGAGGCATGCAGGAAGTGGCCAATCAATGATTCTCATCATTGATGTTTCTATTTTTCCCTCTCCCTTCCTATCTGAAATCAATAAAAATATATTTTTAAAAAATATTTTTTAGAAATGTGATACATAAACAAATTGAAAGACAAAAATCACATGATAATATCAATAGATGCAAAAAAAGCATTTGACAAAATCCAACACCCATTTTTTTTATCAAAACTCTCAGCAAAGTGGAAATAGAGGGAGCATATCTTAACAGGATAAAGGTCATATATGGCAAACCTACAGCAAACATCATACTCAATGGGCAAAAACTAAAACCATTTCCCCTAAGAACAGGAATAAGACAGAGATGTCCGCTTTCACCACTCTTATTCAATACTAGAGGCCCCAAGTGCACAAAATTTGTGCACTTGGGGGGTCCCTCAGTCCAGCCTGCACCCTCTCGCAGTCAAGGGAGCTTGGGGGCAGTCCGACATCCTTTGCGCT
>NW_005872296.1:32044-33091 GCF_000147115.1 Myotis lucifugus | reverse complement strand
AAGGGGGAGGGACGGAGAGAAAAAAATCAATTTGAGAGTGAAACTTGGTTTGCCTGCCTCCGACACCCCCCCCCCCCCCCACACACACACGGGAATGAGCCCAAAATCCAGACATGTGCTCTGATGGGGAATCAAACCAGGAACCATTCAGTGCACAGAGGGATGTCCAACCAACGGAGCCACACCAGCCAGGGCTACGGCCACATTTATTAAGTATCCTGTGTACCGCACATTGCTCTGTTTGCATACATTCCTCATTCCATCTGTAGAATCCACCTACTTGAATTGGGTTAGTCATAGGAAATCTTATGGTGAAATGTGCAATTGTATTAAAAAGATACACCTAAGTGAACTTTAAGAACCTGCAGGTGTTGTTTGTCTCAATCAAATTTTTTTCTTTTTTTTTTTTTAAATGAATTTGTTTATAGGATCTTTTTGCTCATGTTTTACTTAATGACTGGAAGGAAACTCTTTTCCCATGTAATTTTTAGCTTTGTTAATAGCTTTATATTTCTGATAGAATTAATGCCAAACTGTTTGTGATACAATAAAAGAATATATATGTATTTGTTTTTTGTCCCTGGTTCCTGGCATGGTGCTCCTAAAACTCAGCTTGGAATTTGCTGTCTTTTTATGCTAATAAGATAACTCTCTGTGGGCAGCAATGGGCCTAGATAGCTTCAGGATGGAGGCTGGTCTTCGCCAGAAAAACTGTTCAGGTAACTGGAGGGTTAGCACTTTCAGCCCCATTCCCCTCCCCAAACTTCCAGAGAGAGGAAAGCGGCTGGAGATTGAATTCAGTCACCATTGGCCAAAGACTTACTCAATCATGCTTACCTAGTGAAGCCTCCATGAATGGTGGGGTTTGGTGAGCTTCTGAGACGGTGAAGACATCCATGTGCTGGGAGGGTGGTGCACCCTGACTCCATATGGGCACAGTCTCCTGTACTCAGGACTATTTTATTTTATTTTATTTTTTATTTTTTTAAAATATATTTTATTGATTTTTTACAGAGAGGAAGGGAGAGAGATAGAGAGTTAGAAACA
>NW_005872296.1:26969-28472 GCF_000147115.1 Myotis lucifugus | reverse complement strand
ACTGAGCCAAACCGGTCAGGGCACATACAGAGCATCTTTAAAAAAAATCCCTATTGGTATCTGTGCACTGATACCAGTGCACATTCAATGTTTCATATTGCAGTTCATATTTTCTGCTAGTTATTTACTGTAACAGACCAGAACTAATGAATTCTAAACTTAGTAAATTCACGTCCTCTCACTTGGCGCACATCGCTGTGTAATAACTAATATACTGTTACCATTAGTAACTCACAGAGAGCGGGGGTGGGTGGAAATTAGAGAGTATTACACAATAGCCTGTTAATTATATTTTATAGTAGTTGTTTATTGTTGCTTTAAATTTTTCCAGCAGTATAAAATTAACTATTGCCTGGCTGGTGTGGCTCAGTTGATTGAGTGTCAGCCCATTTGCCAAGAGGTCACCGGTTCCATTCCTGGTCAGGGTACATGCAGGGTTTTGGGCTCTCAATTCCCAGGACGGGGTGTGCAGGAGGCAGCCTGTTGATGTCTTGTTCTCATCAATGTTTCTCTCCTCCCTCCCTCTCTAAAATCAATAAAAATGTTTTTTAAATGTTTAAAAAATTAACTAAATTAAAATGTAATGACTTACCTACATATTATTTTAAGATGTTAAAATTCTAAAAATAAAACAGCAAGCCTATTTTACATTTACCAATAAGGATAGATTATTAGGATCAGAAAATGGAAAACTATTATAAAACTAACTAGATAATTGAATAAGCTTTTGTGGAAAATAAAGTGGGGGAGGACTTTCCACAGCTGTTATGTAGATGAATCCAGATGTGTTAATGATTGGCTTGAATACACCTCCCACCTCCATGTAAGCCACCAGGAAACATTTTCAAGAAATGACTGAGAGAGAGATAAATTAAGAAGCCTTTCATTAAATATGCTTAATATATTTTTTGTTGATTTTTAGAGAAAGAGGAAGAGAAATAGAAACATCAATGTGAGAAACATTGATCTGCTTCCTTCCTGCACGCCCCCCAGCGGAGATGGAGACTGAATTCCCTGACCGGAAATCAAACAGGCAACCCTTTGGTACATGGGACCATGCCCAACCAACTGAGCCACACTGGCCAGGGCTAAATATGCTTTTTGCCAATCCAGTTATCCCGCTATCTGATTTGAACATTAGACTTTTAAAGCTAAACTCTTAAATTTTGAAGGTTTGGATATCCGACTCAAATTTAAACTCTCAAAGATGATTCACTTTAAATAAGAATGTTGAACTTCCAAAAGCCTATAACGATAGACAGAAATGTTTCACCAAATTCTCCCAACTGGGGAATAAATGATCAGATTCAGGTAACTTTATTGACCAGCTGGGATCCTGTTGTCAATCTTTATTTCAGTCTGTGGACATGGAAAAAAAATACTGAGAAAGAGAATGAGTAGGTGTAGTGGGTGCTGTGGTTTGCCACCAAGGTCTGTTCAGAAATGAAGGACTTGCTTCTCTCATCTGGCCCGTTGGGCACTGCCTCAGCGGCAGACCCTCAG
>NW_005872296.1:15255-17369 GCF_000147115.1 Myotis lucifugus | reverse complement strand
AATGACGTAAATTATATAGTTTCCATCCCTGTCTCTCTCCCTCCCACTTCCCTACCGCTGTCCCACCCTCACCTGCTCAGCAGGCCTGGCAGAAATGGGGTGAGGTCCCCAGCATCCCCAGGGTGGGGACACACAGCCACATCCTGCACTGCATGAAGAGCAAACCTGACAACAGATATTATGTGCTGACCACCAGCGAGGCCCAGCACCCCATGACCCCACTCCCTGTGCTCTCCCCACCCCCCACCCCCACCCCCAGCCCGGAGCCTAGGGCCGCTCCAGCAGGCAGCTATGATGATGTCTTTATTATCATCATGAGAGGCTCAAGAGGCAGTTATCATAAAAGTTCGGAGCCCAGGCTCTGGAGCCAGGCCGAATGGGTTCGAGTCCCAGCTCTACCTTTTAGCCGGTGGGGAACTTGGGCAAGTTACTTACCCTCTCTGCACCTGTGTTTCCTCACCTGTAAGGCGGAAGTGAAAATAAAACCTACGATGATGACAGAACCTGCTTCACAGCAGGTTATGGTTGTGGTTGGGATTTAACGAGCTGAGCGTGGAGTGCCTGGGATACAACTGTCAGCCAGCACAGGTGGGCTATTGTCGCAAGCCCCACGTGACAGGTGAGCAAATGAGGTGGAAGCACTTGCTTACGCTCATGTAGCTCGTGCACTGTCAGGAGCGTGACTCCCGGCCTCATGAACCACTAGGCAACCCCACCTCCCAAGCACATGGGTGTTGATTCATTTGACAGAAACACACTTGAGGCAAAGCTGAATTAGGCAAAAGTATCCAACCTGGTGGAGATTGGGAAGATGTCCTGGAGGGAGTAAAACTTAGTCAAACTCCTACAGGATAAAAGGCGTGGGCAAAAAAAATAAAAGGAAGGGCATTCTAGGCGCCTGGACAAAGATCCAGGCAGGACGGAGCCCAGGGCGTGCAGGACACTCGCACGAGCACATGAACTTCATCCTCTTGTGCTCATGCTTTTCAAGGTCCTTTCACATCCTTTCCCCTACTTGATCCTCCCGATGACCCAGGGAAGCAAACAAGAAGGGGAGTTGCACCCCCATTTTGCAGACACGTTGCCCAAGGCACAGCGAGAGTGTGATTTCGGCGTAAGTGGCAGAGCAAGGATGGATCCCCACACCTTCTCACTGTCGCTCAAGAGGCAGCCTTGTGGGGCAAAGGGCATCTCAGAAACACTGCCACACTCCTGTGAGGTCGAGAGGAGAAGGACTCCAGATATCTCCGCATCTGACATAGAAGGGGAAGCTGGTGTCATTACTCATTCAACATCACATTCACTGAGCACCTCCTGTGTGCCAGGCACTGTTCTGTTTGCTGGGCATGCGGCACTGAACAAAACGGGCAAACGTCCCGACCGTCAGGGTCCTGACCTTTCTAATGGGGAAGCTGACTTGGATGTCATTGCAAATGAGGTTTGAAGCTGGGGTGGCCAGTCTGATCGTCAACTTGGCTAGGCGACAGTCTGCTAGTCATCCAAACGCTAATCTCAGTGTTGCTGCAGAGGTATTTTGTAGATGTGATTAAAGTCTGTGATCAGTTGGCTTTGAATATGGGAGATTATCCTATATCATCTGGCTGGGCTTCATCCAGTCAGGTGACAGGACGTAAGGTTTCCTGGAAAAGAAATCTGCCTACAGACAGCAACTTCAGCCCATGCCCGAGAATGCCAGCCTACCTTCCAGACAGCCTGCCCTATGAATTTTGAACTTGTCTGGCCAGCCCCACAATCACATAAGCCAGTTCCTTGCATTAATTCTTATTATATATCCTATATAATAAAAGCATAATATGCAAATCAACCGAACGGCCAAACAGCAGAATGACTATCCAGAACCATGCTATGACACCCACTGGCGCCAAGCCAGCCAAGGAGGGTGCGATGTGATTGGTTCAGGGGCCCGGCCATCGCCCCATGATTGCCCCGCAGAGGGAGGCCCAGGCCACCAACCAGCAGGCTTTGGCGGGTGGTCGGGGGAAGCCAGCGCCAGCAGCCAGGGGAAGAAAGGCCTACTCTTGCACGGATTTCATGCATCAGCCTCTAGGATATATATGTGTGTGTGTGTGTATATATATATATATATATATATA
>NW_005872296.1:7532-13982 GCF_000147115.1 Myotis lucifugus | reverse complement strand
TTGGGCGCTGCCCCTGTCTACGCTGATCCCGGTGCTGGGAGGCATATTACCCTTTTACTATATAGGATAGAGGCCTGGTGCATGGGTAGGGGCTGGCTGGTTTGCCCTGAAGGGTGTCCTGGATCAGGGTGGGGGTCCCCACTGGGGTGCCTGGCCAGTCTGGGTGAGGGGCTGAGGGCTGTTTTCCGGCTAGCGAGTGACTGAAGCTTCCAACTGCTCCTTGTTTTCTTTCTTTTTTCTTTTTTTATTCTGGGCCAGCTTTAGCTCTGAGGCCTCGCTGCTGAAAACATCGATACAATGTTGCGGTCCGGCTGGCTTTCAGTCCGGCTGGTTTCTGGGGTTTTGTTTAGCTTCTTATTTGCAACATAGTACATAGTTGCTTAGAGTTGCAGCTGAGAGGCCAGCAAGTGAGGCGGGGAACGTTGGAGTTCGCCATCACTGGAGCAAGCAAGCCTCCCTGCTCGCTTCAGTGCATGGCTGCCGGCCGCCATCTTGGCTGACAGTTAATTTGCATAAGGATATGCTGATTAGCCAATGGGAAGGGTAGCAGTCGTACACTAATTACCATGTTTCTCTTTTATTAGTGTAGATTATATATAACTATATAATATGTGTATATATTACATATACATAATGTAAATAGATATTATATTATGGATATTATACAGTATATATAATATTTACATATTATAATTACATATAACTTTTTCATCAAGGAATAAAACACAGTAAATGCATAAAGTGAAATGTTTCTGTGTGTATACATCTGAGTAACCTCCACCCGGATCAAGATACAGGACATTTCCTGTCCCCACCCGCAAAGACTCCCTCCCAGCTCCTCCCTCCTAGCCCCTCCTAGGCACTTTCCTACCCCGCAGGTAGCCATTGCTCTGACTTCTGTCATAGGCGAAGTTTGCCTGTTTTTGTACTTCATATGAATGGAGTCCTTCAGCATGTCCTCCTGTGCACATACTTTACATTGTAAAGGGATCCCTATGGCAAGAACAGAAGCAGAAACCGACGAGTGGCTGCAGTACCAGTCCAGGCATGTGAAGATGGAGGAGGCCACAGGGGTAGTGAGAGGGGTGGGAATGGGGTAGATTTGTTGGTGGAGCTGACAGAACTTGATACAGTGGTGGAGGGGTGTGAGGGGAAGAAAAGATAAGACAACGCCAAGGTTCTGGCCTGAGGAACAGGGTAACCGGTGATGCTATTTAGCAAAGAGAAGAGCAGATGGAAAGGAGTGAGAAACAACAGGGCGGGTGGGGTATGTTGGCCCCGGCCCGTGTGGCTCAGTGGGTTGAGCAACATCTCATGCACCAAGAGGTCACTGATTGAATTCCCTGGTCAGGGCAAATGCCTGGGGTTTCAGGCTTGGTCCCCAGTAGGGGGTGTGCAGGAGGCAGCCAATCTCCCTCTCTCTCTCTCTCTCTCTCTCTCTCTCTCTCTCAAAAATCAATTAAATAACATTTTCAATCAATAAAACATTGAAAAACAGTGGGGCCTTAACTGGTTTGGCTCAGTGGATAGAGCGTCGGCCTGTGGACTGAAGGGTCGTGGGTTCGATTCCAGTCAAGGGCATGTACCTTGGTTGCGGGCACATCCCTGGTGGGTAGTGTGCAGGAGGTGGCTGATCGATGTTTCTCTCTCATCGATGTTTCTAACTCTCTATCCCTCTCCCTTCCTCTCTGTAAAAAAATCAATAAAATATATTTAAAACAAAACAAAACAGTGGGGTATTGGACATGTTGAATCTGATTCTGTTTAAACTGTGTCCCAGACGGCCTTCCTGCCCCGCTATGCAGCAGTGACCCAATCACCCCCTTGGTAATTGGTGTCAGTCATTCAGCGACGAGAGAAACCCTCTTCCTTGCCTGCTGGCTCTGTGGTGTGAGGAGCCCACATGGCCAGGTGGCAGCCTCACCTTCCGGTTCAGGGGAACCATCGCCGTGTCCTCTGGTGGACGCATTCCTCCCTTGGGCACCAGGACCTCCTAGCCAGCCGCTCAAAGTCATGAGGCTGGGAGGCAAAAATTCTGCACGCGGGCTTAGGTGGAATCGTGACGGGACCCCTGCCACCCCAGGACACCCAGACCCATGTGTTCGGGTGACAGGGGAGTCAGCCCCTGGAGCACGTGCAGCATCCTGTGAGGCAGAACCCCGTCCTTTGAGGGTATTGGCAACAGTAACTGAGTCATTCATTGTTTTACCAGGCAAGCTCCTTCTAGGCAGGTGGTTCTCAACCTGTGGGTCGCGACCCCTTTGGGGGTCAAACGACCCTTTCACAGGGGTCGCCTAAGACCATTGGAAAGCACATATATAATTACATTTTGGTTTTGTGATTAATCGCTATGCTTTAATTATGTTCAATTTGTAACAATGAAATTGGGGGTCACCACAACATGAGGAACTGTATTAAAGGGTTGGGGCATTAGGAAGGTTGAGAGCCACTGTTCTAGGCAATGGGGTAGGAGGCGAGAGCAGTGAAACCCATGGCATGAGCCCATGGCCACACTTCATTCGCTCTGTGATGGGTTCCCTGGTCAAAAGTCACGCTGTGTGCCACACAGTGGAGGAGAAGACACTGCGGCCCTGGGGAGGGAGCCCTTCACCTCCAAGCTCCCATTTACCCACGGCGGCCGCTTCAGACACGGGTCTCGGAAATGCAGCTGAAGGTAGTAGGGGACCAGCCTGACCAAACGTGGATTTATCCGCATCGGTGTCCAGCCTTCACTGAGAGCCTCCTGTGTTCCCGGGTACTGGGGCCACGGAGGTGAGTCCCAGTCTGATGGGAGAGGCAGGTCCTTGCTCAGACAGCCACAGGCCTGCGGTGGAGGGATGTGCGGGGACAAGAGGGACTGGTGTTGGGGGAGGGACACATTGGGGCTGGGGCCGGAGGGAGGAGAAACTAGTGACAGGTCTTAACGCACGTCATGTAGAAAGAAAAGGGAATGGCATTCCAGACAGAGGGACCAGCTCATGCAACTAGAGAGACAGAGGCAGAAAGTCATCTCCCTAGAGCAGGGGTGGGCAAACTTTTTGACTCGAGGGCCACAATGGGTTCTTAAACTGGACCGGAGGGCGGAACAAAAGCATGGATGGAGTGTTTGTGTGAACTAATATAAATTCAAAGTAAACATCATTACATAAAAGGGTACGGTCTTTTTTTTTTATTTTAGTTTTATTCATTTCAAACAGGCCGGATCCGGCCCGCGGGCCGTAGTTTGCCCACGGCTGCACTAGAGAGTCAGCAAACACTTGCAATTCATTCTTCTGCGCTGGGTGATGTGGAGAGCCCTACCTGTGAGGAATGCTAGGTCTGATGGGGACAGAGACTGGAGCCCGGGTGGACACAGCCCTGAGAGAGATCAGGCGTAAACAGGAGGGTGCTTGTGCTGGAAGGTGGAGAAGAAACCTCTGCCTGGAGGGTTGGGGCATTGGGACATCGGGGGTGACTTCATGGAGGATGAAGTGGGTTCTGGGCCCTGAGGGATGAGTAGGAGGTCGCCAGGCTAACAGAGCGGAGAACAGCATTCCAGGCAGAGGGGCCTGCCCATGACAAGGTCTCAGGAAACCTGGTTAAATGGCAGAGAGAGAGCAGGACAGAGCAGGGCAGGAAGAGACAGAGCCGCAGGGAGGGACACCAGTGAGCATGTATAACCTGTCCTCCTGAGCGGGGTGATACCAGGGACTCAGGGCTGAGTCAGACCCAACTTGGCGTCCTGGTCTAGAAAGAGACCGGCACAAACCCGGAAACTCACGGCAGGCAAAGCACGAAGTCCGAGGGCCTAAGGGAGCTCCAAAGAGGAAGGCCAGGGACGGCTGCCGATGGGAATGAACCTCTGAAAAGACAGCGAAATGACAAGTAGGAATCGGCAAAGGAGCAGGAGCAAGGGCAGTCCAGGGCGGAAGGACAGTGTGCACCGAGGCTTGGTCGGTGTGTAAGAAAGGAAGATGAGGGTGCAGAGGGTGGCAGGGCCCTGGGGTGAGGATGAAATTTCCTGACTTTTCCCCTGCAGCCAATGGGGGACTAGGGCAGGGCTTAGAGCAGGGTAGAGGCCTGCTCAAAGGATGGTAAGCTCCTCCTGCGGCCAGGCAGGGGACAGACCGGGTGTGGGGGGGGTGAGATTGGAGGCAGGGAGACCAGCGAGAGGTTGGTGATGGGGTCTCCCATTCTTGGTCTCCAGGGTCAGGGGCCACTTAGTGTTGAAGGGCTTGTGGGGAGAAGGAGGGACTGAGCACACAGAGTGTGGGGGGCTGTGGGTTAGGAGGAGTAGAGTTCCTTGTGAGCGAGGACAGTGGTTTCCTCTGGAAGTTGGGAAAGGGCTTGTGGTCAGGAAGATTCTGCACAAAGGCGTGGTCTGTGTATAACGTGCTAATATTCTCCCTGGCTGTGAGTGTGATGATTTCATGGGGGTTCACTATATAAGTATGTGCCCAAAATGTTCCTCGATATTTTATGCACTTTCTGCATGAATGGTACGTCTCATACATACAAAAAGAAAAGATGCCAGAGGCAAAGTCAAGGCCAGAGGCCAGGTCTTTGGGCCCCCGTAGTGTGGCTCTTTCATCTTTGGGGCTAGAGGTCAGATTCCTGGCCACCTGGGTCATCCGTTGGGAGAGGACACCAGAGACCCTGCTGCGAGTGGAGATGCTCCGTACACAGGCAGACCTGCATCGATGTGCACACTTCAGATTTGTGAACGTAACAATGTGTGAGTCTACCTCAACAGAAAGGAACAAACCTAAAAATACAACATGTAATTAAATGATATCATGTCTGGGGTTTGCGTTAAAATGGTAGCGGAAGTGAGGAAGTGGGTGGGGGCCTAGATGGGATGCAATTAACCGCGTGTTGGTACTTGTTAAAGGGGTGCGTGGAGGTTTGCTGTACGCCTCTGTTCACTTCTGCATTTTGAAGGTTTCTGTAATAGAAAGGATAGACAGAGTGAGCGAATGCCTGCTGAGCAGTGACCCAGGCACTCCCTCCTTTCAGGATTCCGGTGTCTCCCTTCTCTCGGTGATTCCGATGATATATACTGGGATCACACAGCACCTTGCCCCTTCCCCAAGGTGCCTCTGCTCTCCCCGCTTAAGGAAGTGGGAGCCCAGGTCAGCACCAAGGACAGGTCCGTAGCATTGGGTCTCAGAACCTCAGACAGCAACTCAGTTAATAGGGGCAGAAATGGCAGGGGAGTGACGTCCTCCCCGCTCCAGGACGGAGTGGAACAGGGTGAGAGGGGAGCGTCGAAGGAGAGCCAGTCAGTGCCATTGAACAAGAGCATTTCCTGCCGAAACCGGTTTGGCTCAGTGGATGGAGCGTCGGCCTGCGGACTGAGGGGTCCCAGGTTCGATTCTGGTCAAGGGCATGTGCCTGGGTTGCGGGCACGTCCCCAGTGGGAGATGTGCAGGAGGCAGCTGATCGATGTTTCTCTCTCATCGATGTTTCTAACTCTCTATCTCTCTCCCTTCCTCTCTGTAAAAAAATCAATAAAATATATTTAAAAAAAAAAAAGAGCATTTCTTCACCAAACATTCATGAAGCGTCTCTGAGGCGCAGGCACTGTTCTGAACGCTGGGAGGCAAGATCCCTGTCCGAACCAACTAGGAAAATGAGCCAACAGGACCGTCTAGAGCAGTGGTTCTCAACCTTCCTAATGCCGTGACCCTTTAATACAGTTCCTCATGTTGTGGTGACCCCCAACCATAAAATTATTGTCGTTGCTACTTCATAACTGTAATTTTGCTGCTGTGATGAATCGTCATGTAAATATCTGATAGGCAGAAAGTATTTTCATTGTTACAAATTGAACATCATTAAAGCATCGTGATTAATCACAAAAACAATATGTAATTATATATGTGTTTTCCGATGGTCTTAGGCGACCCCTGTGAAAGGGTTGTTCGACCACCAAAGGGGTCGCGACCCACAGGTTGAGAACCGCTGGTCTAGATTGTCCGAAGTGCCGGGCTAACGGGAAAAATGAAACAGGATACAGGACGACTTATGGTACCAGCGGTGAAGAGGTGGTCAAGGATGAGACAATATCGATCAGAGAGCTGGATGAAGTGTGTGTGGGGGGTGGGGGGGTGGGGGGAGGTGATCCATGAGGAGATTGGAGGCAAAAAGTGCTCAGACAGAGGGAAAAGCAGGCGACAAGCCCCCGAGGCAGGAAAAAGCTTGGCACATTTTAGGATCAGCAGGAGCTCAATGTCGTGGAGCAAAATCAATGGAGGGGAAAGTGGCTGCTGGGGGTTGGGCACCACTGGAGTAGACACACAGCGAGAAATCGGGAAAGAGAGGTGAGAAAGCGTTAATCACAAGCAGTGGTGGAAAGTGTCAAGAAAGGCCCAGAGGCAAAAAGGTAGAAGCAGCCCGGCCGGCGTGGCTCAGTGGTTGAGCAATCAAGCTAGGAGGTCACAGTGAGGGCACAAGCCCAGGTTACAGGCT
>NW_005872296.1:5279-6913 GCF_000147115.1 Myotis lucifugus | reverse complement strand
GGTGAGCAGGCTGGCAGGCAGAAGCGGTTGGGGCAATTAGGCAGGCAGGCAGGCGAGCGGTTGGGAGCCAGCAGTCCCGGATTGTGAGAGGGATGTCCGACTGCCAGCAGTCGGACATCCCCCGAGGGTCCCAGATTGGAGAGGGTGCAGGCTGGCTGAGGGACACCCTCACCCCCAGTGCACGAATTTCATGCACCAGGCCTCTAGTGTAAATATATATATATATATATTTAAAAGATAGATGCAAATGATACTAGCTGCAATTCATAAAGGCAGTTTTTATGATCTAGTCCATTACCTATTCATATATAGGGTTTCCCCAAAAATGTATACGCACACTTTGAATAATTATAAAGGCAGTGTTTATTAAAATACATTTCATTTTCAAAATTGAGCTATCAGCTGTTGAAGTGTGTATACATTTTGGGGGGCTCCCTGTATACAGTATATATATTCACATGTATACTTTTATTATGGAAAACTCCAAACATAAAAGTGAGCAGAAGAGTATAACATTTATTGTTATTGTGTAACAAACCACCCCAAAATTCAGTGTCTTAACATAAAAATTGTTTTTTCTCATTATTTCTCATGATGCTGAGGGTTAAAGGGCACTTTTGCTGGTCTCTCTAGAGGTCACTCATGCAGCTGCATTTAGTTGGGGCTGGACTGGGGCTTCTGGCCAGGTGCCTCGATTCTTCTCTGCACGGCCTCTCCACGTGACCAGCTTGGGCTTCCTCACAGCATGGCAGTCTTAGCGTTCTCAGAGCACAAAAGCAGCAGCATTGAGTTCTCTTAGGAACTGGACCTGGAACCAGCCAGCATCATTTCTGCCACATTCTATGGTTGAGAGCAAGTCACAAGCCAGCCAGATTGAAGGAGAAAGGACAGAGAGCCCACCACTCAGTGAGAGAAGCCACACGCCAGAACAGAGAGGGCAGGCAATGCACCATGAGTGCCCGACAAGGGCCAGGGTCCGGATAGTCCGTCTCACCTAACCCTCAAGCAACCCTGTGACATTGCTATTATCACCCCCATTTTAGAGGTCTCGTAGGACACCCAGCTAGGAATAGCAGAGCTCAGGTTTGTGGCCAGTATGGCTCAGTTAGTTGAGTGTCATCCCTTGCACCTAAAGGGTGCTGGTTCGATTCCAGATTGGGGCATGTGCCCAGGTTGTGGGTTCAGCCCCTGGTTGGGGTGCCTGTGGGAGGCAGCCGATCAATGTTTCCCTCTCACATTGATGTTTTTTGCTCTCTCTCTTCATCTCTATCTCTCTCTTTCCCTCTCCCTTTCTTTCTCTCTAAAGTCAATAAAGACATATTTTAAAAAATAAAGAGCCCTGACTGGTTTGGCTCAGTGGATAGAGCGTCGGCCTGCGGACCAAAGGGTCCCGGGTTCGATTCCAGTCAAGGGCATGTACCTTGGTTGCGGGCACATCCCCAGTAGGGGGTGTGCAGGAGGCAGCTGATTGATGTTCTCACTCATCGATGTTTCTAACTCTCTATCCCTCTCCCTTCCTCTCTGTAAAAAATCAATAAAATATATTTTAAAAAAATTAAAATAAATAAAAATTAAAAAAATAAAGAAATAAACCAGGATTATATGCACTATGTCCCACAGAAAAAGAAAGTCGG
>NW_005872296.1:0-5179 GCF_000147115.1 Myotis lucifugus | reverse complement strand
CCGCAGACGCGACAAGACTGGGTCATAGCTGTTTCATGACTAATTTAACATAGTAATAGACATCATTGTTAATTGATGGGGAACAAAAAGATACAAAGAAGAGCTCTAACCGGTTTGGCTCAGTGGATAGAGCATTGGCCTGCGGACTGAAAGGTCTCAGGTTCAATTCCAGTCAAGGGCATGTACCTTGGTTGCAGGCACATCCCCAGTAGGAGGTGTGCAGGAGGCAGCTGATCGATGTTTCTAACTCTCTATCGCTCTACCTTCCTCTCTGTAAAAAATCAATAAAATATATATTTTTAAAAAGACACAAAGGCCGTAACTAGTTTGGCTCAGTGGATAGAGCGTCAGCCTGCAGTCTGAAAGGTCTCAGGTTCGATTCCAGTCAATGGCATGTACCTTGGTTGTGGGCACATCCCCAGTAGAGGGTGTGCAGGAGGCAGCTGATCCATGTTTCTAACTCTCTATCCCTCTCCCTTCCTCTCTGTAAAAAATCAATAAAATATATTTAACAAAAAAAAGATACAAAGAAGAAAATAAACAAAAAACAGAGGGAAAGAAAAAAAGGAGGAAGGAAAAAGACAAGCCATTGCAGACAAAGACCAAGAGACAGAAACTGAGAAGCAAGGCCAGTGAGATACGCAGAGAAAAAGAAGCAAATACAGAGCCAGAGTGAAAGCCAGAGCAAGAGAGCGAGATTGACAAAACCACCAGACTTCCTTTAGCTCGGGAGCTCCGTGAGGACAGGGATTTTGTCTGTTTTATTATTACTACACCCTCAATGCTTAGAGCAGTACCTGCATCAGTAGGTGCTCAATGTATGTTGACAGGAAACTAGGCTAGACAAGCAGAGTTCCTGCGGTTCCCCAAACCACCACTAGGTGGCAGTAGCTCGATGCCCTGAAGCCACCCACTGCCTTAATCCAAAAGACTGCCGGTCCTGGAGGATTTGCAGCCACAGGCCTGACTTTCAGGATGTCTTACCCCCGGCTCAGCCCCGCCTTTCCCTGCACCAGCCCTGGGCGACGAGTGACCTTTCCGCCTGAGACACCCTCTTCTTCACTCCCTGAGCAGTTAAACAACCCTTTGTCCTTAGCCCCTTCCGGCTGGGCCCCAAGGCACCTGGGTCTGTTCCAGACCCGGAGATGGGGCTGGGAGGAAGGTGGGGCAGCTGGGACGAGGCCAGCAAAAAGTCCCAGGGACTTTGGAATCAGTTATTCTGGTTCTTCTGAACCAGGAGTCTGGGCCCCCAGCCCCCTCCTTTCTCAGACTCAGGAGTCTGGGCCCCAGAGTCCACACCCCCAGTCTGCTCCTCCCCTCAGTCCCTGCAGTAGCTCTCAGTCCCCTCCTAGGGGCCAGCCTAGGCACAGAGGCCCTCTGGTGCTCCTTACTTCCTCTCTTTTACAGAGACCCCTCCTCCCCTCCACCTCCCTCCAGGATTGAGACCAAAGCTGAGTCACAGGAAGCTCTGGGGCCCTGAGTCACCCCCACCGCCCAGCTCAGCCCCTCCCTGGACTGGAGGGAGCCGGCTCAAGCCCTGTTTCCTACACACTGACCCCCACAGCCTGGAACTTCGATTTGGAGGCAGGTGCCCTTCCCACTGTGTCCCCATTGCTGCCCACCCCGCATCTCCCATGTCCAGCCTTTGCTCCTTTTGTCTCTCAGTCGTGGTCTCTTTGAAGTCAAAATCTCTCTGCAATAACTTCTTGTCTTGATTCTGGTTTCTGCTTTCTCTTTACCTCTGGGTCTCTTCTCTCTCCATCTCTGCTTTGCTTTTAATTCATTCTCTCTCCCCCTCTTCTCCTCCCCTCCTCCTTCTCAATCTCTCTCTCTCTCTCTCTCTCTCTCTCTCTCTCTCTCTCACACACACACACACACACACACACACACCTGGCTGCACCACTAAGGACTCTGGGTGTCTCTCTCTCTGTGTCAGTTTCCCCGGTGCCTGCCCCGAGGCACAGCTGTGGAGGGGCTGGTGCCAGAGGTCTCTGTCCGTGGCTCTGACTCTCTCAGGCAGTCTCTGTGTCTCTGGCCCTTGGCCCCTGAGTGGGGTGGGGTGGAACTGGAAAAGGCCGGGAGAGAAACAGAGATATGGACATGGACAGAGAGACCAGAGTCAGCAAGAGACAGAGACAGAGAAAATGAGATAGAAAAAGAGCGGAGGCAGAGATGGAAACAGACAAACACAGAGACACAGACATCAATAAACACAGAGAGGGACATGGAGGCAGAGAGACAGTGACAGGGAGCAAGAATAAAGGAACAGGGACACGAAAATGAAGACAGAGGCAGAGATGCTAAGAGACACACAGAGACACAGCTGAGGGAGGCAGAGACAGAGAGGTAGGAAGAGACAAAGGCATAAAAGGAGAGAAAAACAGAGACTGAGAAAGACAGGAGGCAGAAATAAAAATGAACCCAGAGGTTTCTAGAGCCGGAGAGACTAAGAGAGGAGTCGGAGGGGAGGCCCTGAGAACCAGGAGGGGAGAGGCACACGGGGATCCGTGCCAGGCCCAAGGGCGGCAGGTGCCAGGGGCACTCAGGCTCAGCCCTAAGAGTGCCCAGCGGCAGCGGTTTCTCCGAGCAGACATGTGTGTGGCGTCTGAGTGTGCCCGGGTGTGTCTCACCCCGTGAAAGCCATGTGTGCCACGGGGCAGGGCCCCGGCACGGGTTGTGTTTTTGTCACTGGGAGTGTCTGTGTGTGTGGTTTGGTGTCTCCGGGTGTGTCTGTGTGGGTTGTGTTAGTGTGTTGCCAGGCACGTCTGTGCATGTCTCATTTCCCTGTGGCTGGCGGGCCCAGGCTTCCGCATGACCTAGGACACGAAAGAGCAGAGGGGCTATGGCTCTGTGTTCCCCCAAGCGTGGTGTCCCCGGGGCCACCGGTGTGTCGGGAGATCAGTGTGTGACGCTGTGCGAGGTGAGTGTGTCACCGTGCCAGGGTGTCCCCGTGTGTTGCTGTAGGAGGCTTTGGATCTGTGCCTCCCAGATGTGGTCACACCCTGCACTGTGTGTGCTCTTCTGTGTGTCCGTGTGTGGTGTGTGTCTCTCTGGGCGCTGTATGTGTAAAGCTGGGGGTCATTCAGTGAGGTGACCGTTTGTATTATGTGGAGGTGCCTGTCCTTGGTGGGGGCCTCTCCTTTCCCTGCCCGTATCGGCCAGGGTGCCCACACTCAGAGTGCGCTGTGTTTGTGAGGTTGTGTATTGCATTGTGCCGCAGGGTGTCCTCTGGTGTTCTGTGTGGGGTGGTGGCAGGCCTATCAGCTGTGTCCGTGGGTCCCATCTGCTGAGTCATGTGACACGTGGTGTTTGTCAAAGGCGGTGCGGGGCTGTGCGGTGTGGATGTGTTTCGTGTCGCTGTGTCTTTGCGCATTTCCCTGTGCGTGGTGCAGTATATGGAGGGCAGGGCCGTGTGTGGCTGCCGTACACGGTGCCTGGATGTGGCTTGTCCGTCAGAGGCGGTGGCGCATGTTTTCCTCTGTACACATTGCATTTGGGTCCTGGGGTGCATGGAGCCTGTGCCCCTTTCCTAGGGGCACCATTCTGGGTTGTGTCCTCTGTGATGTCTTCCTTTGGGCCCGTGCTGTTAGGGATTCTGTGTGTCGCTGTACAGTGTAGGACTCTGCCTGCGTCCATTCCCACTGCTCTCCGATTACACACTAGAATGGCACATGTACGGGGGCACACTGTGTGTGCGCTGTGAGCCAGCCTCTGAGCATCCGTGTGAGTCGCCATGTGCATGACGTGTGTCCGTGTGCAGTTTTCCACGTGCTGGCTGATGGGGACTGCCGTGGGGTGTCCCTAAGTGTTGTGTGTCTGCACGTGTTGGATATCATTCCCCAGGTGTGTAATGCGTGGGACTCTGCGAGTGCACTGTTCACACCGAGATGTGTGTGTGCGGCGTTTGGGCACCGCTATGTCAACACAATCTGTGTGTTTGCGGAACACTTGCTATATGTGGTGCTTGTGTAGCTTATGTATGTGCATCCAGTATGTGGTGTCTGGGTGTGGCTGGGAGTGTCAGGCAATGTTGTGCCCATTTTGATCGCAGTGTCTGTGCCCGTGTGTAGACGATATTTGGGTGGCTGTGTGTGCCACGGCGCCGTCTGCTTCCTCGCTGAGTGCCGGAGTGTGTCACACCATGGATGTGGTGTCTGGGTGTGGCTGTGGGTTTCAGAACTTGTTGGGAGTTGTGAGTCACTTGGTGTAGGTTGTGTTGTGTGGCCATGTGTGCTCGGTTCTGTCTCTGACCACGCTGGGTGTGCTGGTGTCACATGGGGCCTGGGCGTGGCTAGATGTAGGTGTGTGTTACACAGTGCAGGCCGTTGTGTGTGACCATTGTGTCAGGGTGTCTTCATCCACGAGGATGCACGATTCTTCCTTGCTCTGCCCCGAGACACACTCCAGCTCCTCCTTAGTCTGAGAAGCGGGGTTGGGGAGCCTCCCCGCTGCCCAAGGGCCTCCCGGCCCCTCCCTGCCCTGCCCAGCAGACACCACCCCCAGAGGGCACCGGCTCCCTGTGCCTCAAAGCGAGAGCCCCAGAGCAACTGAGCGGAGCAGGCTGAGGACCTGCAAGCCACAGTGGCTGCCCTTTGTGTGCTGCGAGGTGGGGGACCCTGGGCAGGAAGCTGGCTGAGTCCCAAGGCCCAGGGGGCCATGGGCGGGGAGCTGGTGCCTGGCCTGGGAGCCCTTCGGCGGCGAAAGCGCCTGCTGGAGCAGGAGAAGTGGCTGGCCTGCTGGGCACTGACTCTGGCGGGAATTGGCATCGGGCTCATGGTGCTACACGCGGAGATGCTGTGGTTCGGAGGGTGCACGGTGAGTGAAACTCATTCTGGGCCACTGGAGGCTGGGGGCTGAGACTCCCTGGTCAGAGGGAGGAGGGGCCTGGGGGCCGGGACTCCTGGGTCAGAGGGGTCAGAGGGAGGAGGGGCTGGGGGCCTGGACTTTTGTCTGAGGGAGGAGGGGTTGGGGGGCCTGGACTCTGAGTCAGAGGGAGGAGGGGCTGGAGCCTGGACTCTGGGTCTGAGAAAGGAGGGGCTGGGGGCCTGGACTCCTGGGTCTGAGGGAGGAGGGGCTGGGGGCCTGGACCCCTGGGTCTGAGGGAGGAGGGGCTGGGGGCCTGGACCCCTGGGTCTGAGGAAGGAGGGGCTGGGGGCCTGGACTCCTGGGTCTGAGGGAG
>NW_005872295.1:47721-78299 GCF_000147115.1 Myotis lucifugus | reverse complement strand
ATATATTAATGTATTCACATTTGCATAGAATTAAGTGCATCCATGAAAACTGTAGAAAGGGGTGATAAAACTTTAATGCATGATCTGAAGTGCTTTAATTAACCATACATTATTCCGAAACCCTATACCAACTGAAATTCATAATAGTAAGAACGTGAACATCTTTCACTTTTATGTCATTTTGGAAAATCATGGAATTTCTTTCTCATTTGCTTCTAGCCACATGGACTTTTATTAGCTTAGTGATTTAACACATTTGAAATGACTGCATCAGCTAATTTATTTCCCTCACTTGTTTTTTTTTAAGTTTTATTGAGACATAATTGACATAAAACACTGTATAAGTTTAAGTTGTACAACATAATGGCTTGACTTACATATATTGTGAAATGATTACCACAATAAGTTTAGTTAACATTCTTCATCTCATATAGATATAAAAAAGAAAGAATGAAAAACTTTTCTTTTGATGAGAACTGCCAGGATTTGCTATTTTAGTAAGTTTTGAATTCACTGGGATGGTGAATGCACAGGGTTATCATACGCACGTGGATGAGATGAACCTCGGGAGACGCTGCCCTATGAACTTGGTCCTTAAAGAGTGGATGTTGTTACCTGGCTGGTGAGCTCTCCTTACTTTACATCTACTGGGCTGAAATGCCACAGATAATATGAGGCAGAAAAGAGTGAAGTCCTCACTGTGGGTCAGGCTGGGTTGTGTCTTGAGCATTTTGACTAGCTTCACATCAGCATAGCTCAGAAAAGTGATAGATGAACACAGATATTTACCAGATATGTAGCTCAAAACTCAAAACGAGGAGACACAATTCTGAAGGAAGCAGGAAATCAAGGTTAAATTTTAAAACTAATTTTTAAATTAAAAAATGGCTTTTCAACTTTTTTAAGTGCGAGAAGATGCAGTGGGAAACAAACAAGATAGTTCCTGGGCAACTCTTGTGCTTGGCTCATGGTAAATGCTTAACACATTTTTGCTGCCGTTAGGAGAAGAAATGCCCTTCTAGTATAAATTGAGGATCAATGAGATCAAGGTCAACATGAGAGTCATCAAGTTTTCACAAATCTGATTCCTGCATTACTGTCCATTAGCCACTGAGAGATGGAACTTCACATTGTGTTTTGGACATATGTCCATAGGTGATTCTATCATATAAAGATATAATGTGTTATTTTTAGATAGGCATTTCAACCATATTTGCAAATATAGTGGAAGATGAGGGAGCATAAGGCTATACTTTACAGCTTATAAGAGCAAATTCAGTTTTCTCTAATACATATTTTATGACCTAAACAAATACTTATTTCCTGTAACAAAAAGTTATTTAGAAAGTGTTTTACTAGTTGATGGGCATCAAAAGCCTCATGGCCAAGATTATATTCCTCGGAGGTTAACAAAATCCCTAGCCCTTAGTTGGGTTGTTAAAGTATGCAGTTATTTAGCCCTCATCCTAATACAGACATTATTAACCTTGGCACCAGGAAAAAGGCAATAGGGAATATTTTTTCTTTCCCTAGAGAAAACCAAACCTGAGAAAACCAAACCAGAGTTTTAGGAATTACTCACTCATGACTATTAAAAATAATCACCAACATTAAAGCAAATTTAATCAAGTTATATAGAATAGAACAAAGCACAGATAGAAAAAGTCCCATTATTTTCTTTATTTTAAGAAAACTGTCATTTTTATAGAAATAGCGTAAAAAGGAAAAGAATTTTCAGAATGGAAAATGAACTTTTGAAACATATAAATGGAACATTATCACCTTGTGCTTTTTTAATACCGTGGAACCTTGGTTCTGGAACTTAATTATTTCCGGAAGGCTGTTCAAGAAGTGATTTGTTCGAAAACCGAATCATTTTCCCCATTAGAAATAATGTAAATTGAATTAATATATTCTAGACCCCCAAATGATTCCCTGTTTTAACCTTTCTTATATGCAGTCCATTTAATCTATCACTACTTCTTATTAAATTTATTGAACCACACCCTACTAGCCTTTAATTAATTTTTCATATGTCACTGCCTCCCAAAGGCTACCACCTGCTAACAACTTTTCCTTTATCTAATCAACAACAGTTTTTGTACCTCTTCATTTGCCCAGGATTGTTGTTTTGTGAGCACTTTCACACCCTTAGCAACATTAGCACTCTTAATGGCCAAGATCTTTATGTTTTTAATTTTTGTTAATCTTAGGTTTCTGCCATCAACAAAAGCATTGTCTCCTTTGTTAATTGCCTGAGATGCTTTTTGTCAGGTTAAAAACTGAAGATTTAGTTCATAACCAAGACATATTTTCTGTGAACAACTTGGTCGAGAACCGAATTGTTTGAGATAGGAGACATTCCAGAAATGAGGTTTGACTGTATTTATTTTTGTTGATCATATAAGTAAGTGTATATTCTAAAAAAGTTGAAAATCCCCCCAAAAATTCGCTAAGCAGATAATAGAGAATAAAATAACTACTGAAATATTCACTTATCCTAATATATTCCTCTATAAAAATTTAAACATGATTGAGATAAAAAAACAAGTTTGCTTTATGTCATGAATATTTACCCATCCCATTAAATATTCTTCTATGTGACGTTTCATAGCTGCATGATATTATATTAAATTGGTCTTTGAAAATTTTGCTTAACCAGTTTTTATTGCTTGAATATTTTGTCTTCTCCCCAACCCCCAGTTTTTCTCTACTGCAAATTATTGTACTGTTTTAACAACATGTTTTAGTCATGGTTGGTTGACTTTATAGCATAGCAGTGAACCTTACTATTCTTTACTTGTATCCATCCCTTATACTCTGTTAGTTTCTTTTTAAGGATAAAAGTATCAATATACAGTATATATTTGAAATGTTTTTATTGATTTTAGAGAGGGAGACAGGAATGGAGAAGGAGAAACAGCAATAAGAGAAAAACATTGATTGGCTGCCTCCTGCACACTCCTTACTGGGGATGAAGCCTGCAACCAGGGCATGTGCCCTGACCAGGAATCCAACTGGCAATCTCTTGGTGCCTGGGATGACACTCAACCAATTGAACCACACTGGCCAGGAAAAAGTATCAATATTTTAAAAATCACTTTTAAAGTAAAGGGTTACTTTGTAAAACATTATTTATTGATTTTAGAGAGAGGGAGGAAGAGAAACATCAATTTGTTGTTCCACTTACTTATTATTCATTGGTTGATTCTTACATGTGCCTTTAATGGGGATTGAACCTGAAACCTTGGTGTATCAAGACAACACTCTAACCAGCTGAGCTACCATGCAGGATCAGCAAGTAAAGGGTTACTTTAATTTATCTTTTTTGTTATTGTTAATTTAAACTTTGATTTCCACCTATTTGTATTTTTTATTTTTTTTATTTTTTTATGGTGTAATTTACATTTTTATTTTTATTTATTTTTTATTTATTTATTTTTTAAATTAAATCTTTATTGTTCAGATTATTATATTAGTTACTCTTTTTTTCCCACCATAACTCCCCTCCACCCAGTTCCCACCCCACCCTCTGCCCTTACTCCCCACCCACTGTCCTCATCCATAGGTGCACGATTATTGTCTAATCTCTTCACTCACCCCCACACCCCTTTCCCCCGCCCCAGGAATAGTCAGTCCATTCCCATTCTATGTCCCTGATTCTATTACAATCACCAGTTCATACTGTTCATCAGATTATTTATTCACTTGATTTTTAGATTCACTTGTTGATAGATGTGTATTTGTTGTTCATAATTTGTATCTTTACCTTTTTCTTCTTCTTCCTCTTCTTAAAGGATACCTTTCAGCATTTCATATAATACTGGTTTGGTGGTGATGAACTCCTTTAGCTTTTTCTTATCTGTGAAGGTCTTTATCTGGCCTTCACTTCTGAATGATAGCTTTGCTGGATAAAGTAGTCTTGGTTGTAGGTTCTTGGTATTCATCACTTTGAATATTTCTTGCCACTCCCTTCTGGCCTGCAAAGTTTCTGTTGAGAAATCAGCTGACAGTCGTATGGGTACTCCCTTGTAGGTAACTGATTTTCTTTCTCTTGCTGCTTTTAGGATTCTCTCTTTGTCTTTTGCTCTTGGCATTTTAATTATGATGTGTCTTGGTGTGGTACTCTTTGGGTTCCTTTTGTTTGGGGTTCTCTGCGCTTCCTGGAGTTGTAAGTCTATTCCTTTCACCAGGTAGGGGAAGTTTTCTGTCATTATTTCTTCAAATAGGTTTTCAATATCTTGCTCTCTCTCATCTTCTGGCACCCCTATAATTAGGATGTTGGTATGCTTGAAGCTGTCCCAGAGGCTCCTTACACTATCTTCGTATTTTTGGATTCTTTTTTCATTTTGCTTTTCCAGTGGGGTGTTTTTTGCTTCTTCGTATTTCAAATCTTTGACTTGATTCTTGTGATCCTCTGGTCTGCTGTTGGGAATCTGTATAATGTTCTTTATTTCAGTCAGTGTATGCTTAATTTCTAGTTGGTCCTTTATCACAACATCGAGGGTCTCATTAGATTTCTTGAGGATCTCACTACATTTATCAGCTGTCTCACCAGTCTTCTTGAAGATCTCACTACATTTATCGGCAGTCTCACCAGTCTTTTCGAGGGCCTTATTAAATTTATCGGCGGCTTCTAGACAGTTCTTTAAAGACCTTAAAATGTGATTTTGAACTCTATATCCAACAGTTTGCTTTTCTCCAATTCTGTCGTTTGTGTCCTGTTTCTTTGTCTCGGCGTTTTTTATGCTTCGCTGTGTCGATAGAGTGCCTTTCTGTACTAAGTGTCCCAATTACCTGAGGTAGACACTCTTGGTGCACCCCCTTGTGGGCTTTGTGCACAGTCTTGTTGTAGTTAAGCCTTGATTTGTTGTAGTTATCACTGTGAGGAATTGACCTCCAGGCCAATTGGCTGTGAGAATCAGCTGTGTCTGCAGTGGGAGAACTTCTGTGCTGGAGACACCCCTCTGGGGCTAGACTTGCTTCGATGGGGCTTTGGTGCTCACTGAGTCTGCCCCCTGAGTGTGTCTTTTATGGTTCCACGGAGCTGCAAACTGGATGGTCCCACTCTGACCTCTCTGTATTTTTTAAAGTAAAAAAATAAATTTTAGCTCTTCAGGGGGTAAGTTAAATGTACTGTATGAAGAGTATAAAAGATGTCAGAGAAATGCAAATGAAAAATGACATATCTCCTCGCACCTGTTAGGTTGGTTATTATAAAACACATTAAAAAGTTACAAGTGTTGGCCAGAATGTGAAGAAGAAAGAATCTTCGTGCACTCCTGGTGGGACTGTGAATGGATGCAGCCGGAATGCCAACCAGTGTGGAGGATCCTCAAAAAATTAAAAATAGAATTACCAGATGACACAACAATCCTCTTTTGGGTATTTATCCAAAGGAAATGAAATCAGTACTTCACGGAGATAACTGCACTCCCATGCTTACTGCGCCATTATTTACAATAGCTGCAATTTGGAAACAACTGAAGTGTCTATCAACGGATCAATGGATAAAGAGGATGTGACACACACACACACACATACACACACACACACACACACACACACAGGAATATTATTCAGTCTTGAAAAAGGAGATCCAGCCACTTGCAACAACATGTATGAATCTGTAGTGCATGATATGAAGTGTCAGACATGTAAAAATACTGCATGATCTCACTTGTATGTGGACTCTGAAAAAGTCAATTACTTAGAAGCAGTGAGTAGAATGGTAGCTACCAGGGCAGGGTGATGGGGAAAGGGGGAAATGTTGGTCAAAGTGTACACAGTTGCAGTTATATTGGATGAGTAAGTTCTAGGGATCTAATGTACAGCATGATCATTGCAATTAATAATACTTTATTTTATACTGCAGATTTGCTAAGAGTAGACTTCAGGTGCTCACTACACACACACACACAATGTAACTAAATGAGGAGTGGATATATTAATTAGCTTGACTGTAGTAATTTTTTCATTATGTATATGTATGTTTTAAGTAAACATTATAGTGCACACCATAAACATATATAATTTTATTACAAAAATAAAATAAAAATGTCAAGAAAAAAATCATCATTTTGTCCTTTAAAATATTGACCCTGGCTAGAAAGAACTCTTTTGCTCTCCTCCTCTCCCCCTGTGAATACAGAATAAGAAAACATTTTCTTCAATCCCTCTTTTCAACAGTTTTAGGCAGAGTAATACAGTTTTTGTGAATTTGAAATAAAATAATGGCTGTTTGCCTTTTATAATAGAAAGCACTCATCTTTTTTCTTAATAATTTCTCTCTCTCTCTCTCTCTCTCTCTCTCTTCTCTCTCTCTCTCTCTCTCTCTCTCTCTCTCTCTCTCTCTCTCTCTCTGTCTCTGTGTGTGTGTGTATTTCTTTTGAGTATCTGATTACTTCTATTGGTCCTTTTTCTGTGTAGTTGCAATTACTTTCATTTTTATATGTCTGTTTTCTCTCTTTCCTTAAACTGCCTCTATCTCTTTCCTGTGTTTCATTTCCCAATAAGCCACTTTTCAAACTTTATGCTCATGCTTTCTCTTTCTGAATATATTCTTCTTTCTTCTGGTCCCAAATTCAAATTCAGCCACTACCTTCTGAACACTGCATATACCCGTGTTGGAAGCTGTGGAGCAGAGCTGCTGTATTTCCAGCATGTAGGGGAAACATTCCTGGAGCTCGTTTACATGCGGTTGCAGGGCACATTTCCTGACTGTCAGATTTGCTAGGTAGGGAGAGATACCTGGAAACTTGTGTTTTTGAACATTGCCCTGAATGACTGGATGCATGAGGTTCTTGAACCACACTCTAGCAAATGTTACATTCAAATGGATCCTGCACCCGAGCTTCCACATAGTTGTTTTGGAGAAAAAGCTTCTTGAGATAAGCAGATATAGAGCAGGACCTTTAGGGTAAGTTTTAGTTTGTTTGAGAGAAGGCAACAGTTAATTTCAAGGAGAAACATATACTATTTCCAGCCCCCATCTTGGATCTTCACTGCTTGGGGCGATCTTTGCATCTTCAGTTTATGTGCTCCATATTGACTGCCTTTGTCTGCTATTTTCTCATCCATGGATGTGTCACTTTTCAAAGAGGTCACAGGACAGAAAGGAATGGGTAAGAAATTGCTAAGTGGCTTGGCCCTTTGGTAAATGATCATAAAAATGTGAATACCATATTTGATTGTACCCACATCTCAATTTCACCATGACCTACTTTTTAAAAATAATGTCACTATATTTATTTACTTATTAATCCTTACCCGAGGATATGCTTTAATTGATTTTAGAGAGAGAGGAAGGGAGAGGGAGAGAGGAAAAACATTGATGTGAGAGAGAAACATCAATCCTTTGCCTCTGGTACCAGGCCGACTGGGGATCTTACCCTTGACCCTTTGGTGAATGGGACGAGTTCCAACCAACTGAGTCACACCAGCCAGGGCTCCTATTTACTTTTACTTTTATTAAAGAGAGAGAGAGAGAGAGAGAGAGAGGAAGAGAGAGAGAGAGAGAGAGAGAGAGAGAGAGAGAGAGGAAGGGAGAGGGAGAGAGAAACATAAATGTGAGAGCTAAACATTGATCGACTGCCTCCTGCATGCCCCCTACCAGGGATCGAGCCCATAACCCAGGCAGGTGCCCTGACCCGGAATCGCATTGGCAACCTTTCAGTGCAAGAGATGATGCCCAACCAACTGAGCCACACCATACAGGGCCTATTAATTTTTTAAATTAAATTTGATTGGAGTGACATTAGTCAACATGAACCATATAGATTTCATGTGTGGATTTCTAAGTTACAAAATCTGTATATAGTACCATATAGTATATATGAGTGAAATAATATGGTTCTTAGCTTTTTCTGTCTGGCTTATTTCACTTTGCATAATGATCTCAAGGTCCATCCATGTTGTTGTAAAAGACACTGTTTCATCCTTTCTTATGGCCGTGCAGTACTCCATTGTGTATATATACCAAATCTTCTTTATCTAGTCCTCTATCGCAGGGCACTTTGGCTGTTTCCAAGTCTTGGCCACCTTGAGTAATGCTGCAATGAACATAGGGGTGCATATATCTTTGCTTATAAGTGATTTCGAGTTTTTCAGGTATAAACCCAGGAGTGGGGTTGTTGGGTCATGTGGTAGCTCTATTTTTAATGTTTTGAGGAATCACCAGACTGCTTTCCATAGTGGTTGTACCAGTCTACATTCCCACCAGCAGTGAATGAGGGTTCCCTTTTTTCCACAACCTCTCCAACACTTGTTGTTGCTTGTCTTATTGATAATGGCCACTCTAACTGGTGTAAGGTGGTATCTCATTGTAGTTTTTAATTTGCATTTCCCTGATTGCCAGTGAGGTTGACATCTTTTCATTTATCTATGGCTGTTAGTATGTCTTCTTGGGAAAGGTGTATTTTCAGGTCCTCTGCCCACTTTTTTATTGGGTTGTTATTTGTTTGGTGTTGAGTTTATGTGTTCTTTATATATTTTGTCAGAGCTACTGTTTGCAAATATCATCTCCCATCTGGTTGGCAGCCTATTTGTTTTGTTGTCCGTTTCTTTTGCTGTGTAGAAGCTTTTCAGTTTGATATAGTCCTATTCATTGATTTTTGCCTTTACCTCCCTTGCCTTAGGGTTCAAGTCCATAAAATGTTCTCTACCACCCAGGTCAATAAGTTGGTACCTATATTTTTTTCTATGCGACTTATAGTTTTGGGTCTTATGTTTAAGTCTTTGATCCATTTTGAATTAATGTTTGTACATGGGGACAAACTGCAATTCAGTTTCATTTGTTTGCATGTGGCTTTCCAGTGCTCCCAGCACCATTTATTGAAGAGACTGTCTTTACTCCAATGTGCATTTCTGGCTCCTTTGTCGAAAATTATCTGTCCATATACGTGTGGTTTTAAAGCTGGACTCTCTATTCTGTTCCATTTATCTGTGTATCTGTTTCTCTGCCAGTACCATGCTGTTCTGATTATCATAGCTCATATTGTAGTATATTTTGAAGTCAGGTAGAGTGATACCTCCAGCATAATTCTTTTTTATCCGGATTGCTTTGGCTATTCTGGGTCTTTTGTAGTTCCATACAAATCTAATTATTTCTCGTTCTATTTCTTTAAAAATGACATTGGGATTTTACTTTTAAAAGGACAGATACATAAGGGAAATGGCTAATTAGAGAAGACTTGGAAGTGGTTAATTCCACCAAAATATCTGTGAAATACACTGAACTGTTTTCACTTGACATTTTTTATTATTGGCAAACACAACTGAGATTCAAGAAACAATCCCCAGTCTCTAAGAGTACTTGGATATGAGAGCTATTTTCCAGTTTTGCTTTTTATTGCTAATTGAGTTTAATTCCATCAAGAACACAAGAAATATTTAACAGTGCCTTTGCTAAAGCTACTTTGGATAATTCTAGTTGTCAACAGAATATATTGATGTTATCTCTCATTATTTTGAAATAATTTGTATGGGACAATAATTGTATGTTTAAAAAATAAGCTCAGATGTTGTCAGTTAATTATTTTCAGTTATATATTTTTTTACTTAGCTGAAATAATTAGCAACTAATCTTTGATGTAAAATGTGGAAAAATAGCAAATGTAATACATTTAAGTATTCAAACTGAATTGATTGCTTTACAATTTACTTTTAACTGAAAAATAGAAGGGAGAAATAGTGGTCTTATGCTCAGATAGAAGCCATTGCAATAATGAAGAGAACTGGAGGTATTTAATTGGTATTGATTTAAACTGTAAGAAACAAAACCACCTAATTTTATGGCTGTGGATATTGCATTTTTCTTCTTAGAATATTAATAGACTTAGGATTCTTGTCAAGCGGGTGGAGAAAGCATCTGGGTAAAGTTGACATGAGGTATTTAGTGTTCTATTAAGACATATTCTGGACATGACTAAGAAAAATGGGCTTAGGAATTAAATCAATGTTCTGTAGTTTATAAAAACAAATACATGTCTTTATCTGCTTGCTCAAACATATGCACAGACTGCAACTTACCTAGATGAAATTTTGTTTTAAAATAATTACTAAGCATTAAGTCAAAATATTTATTGGTATTATGAAAGACTCGGTACTTCTTAGGATCTGTTACTAAAGTAATTGAATGCAGCCATGCCCAGAGCAGGGAGAAGGCACAGCCGGATGCCCAGGGGCAGAGGCCAAGCCGCACCTGCCCCAGGGCTGGCTGCTGCAGCTGTAACCTGCAGTGGGTGGGAGCCTGACCTTGCCCAGTCCCACCTGGATTAGCACCCAGCAAGGGCTGAGCGGATCAAACCCCAGTACCCTTCATGTCTGTGACCTGCACACATCTTTGTGCCCTTGGCCACCTGGTGAGGCTTGCACCTGATACTGGAGACCCCTGGCCTGCTGGCTGGGGTCATCCAGTGCTGGGGAACTCCCCTGGCCCAGATGCCCTGCAGCTCTCCCGCTGTTGGAACTGGGGTGTTTTTGTCTAGAATGTAATAAAAAACTCTGACACCATACAAAAAAAGACATTGAATGCAAGTCTGGATACTTGGATGTCTATTTCATCATAAGACCTTTAGGGCTCAGAGCAGTCTTTGGTACATAGTATTTTTTGTTGTTTTTTTTTTGTTTTAAATTTAAAAATTGTGATAGAATAAAATTTGCTGTCTTAAATGTACAGTTCAGTAGTGGCACGCATATTTATATAGTTGTGCAGCCAATCTCCAGAACTTTTGCATATTGCAAAACTAAAGCTCTGTACTTATCAAACACCTCCCATCTCCCCCTCTCCCCAGCCTCAGCAACGACTCTTCTCCTACTCTCTCCATGGGTTGGATGACTCCAGATTCCTCATACAAGTGCTCTCATACAGCATTTGTCTCTTTCTGATGGGCTTATTTCACTTGGCCCTATGATTTTTGTCAATTCTTTATGGTATTTTTCTAACAGTCTCATTCCTAAATCTGACTGAGCTTAACCCAGGAACTACCTTTTACCTTTCTCCTACTGTTTTTATAAGGCATTATATTAGTTTTAATTTAATAAAAATTCGAGAATGAATGAATAGTTCTCACTCTGTTACCTTCACCGTAAACAGGTGCAACTTCATTTTCCCATAACTAAATTTAACTTCATGTTTTAAGTCCCATTCTGCTGGGGAAGAAGAAACATATTCTCAGTGAGTTTCTAGGTCCCCCCCTAGGTTCCAGTGGAGTCATCCCTAAGTTCTTGGGGCTTTGTGGTTGTTAGGATACTGGGTCAGTGATCATACTCTCAGGGTCGCTGTGTGTGAGGGCATCTCATGAGAATTGGTTGATCTCCTGGTCTCCAGCTGCCAGTGCCCACCTACCCCCGCTGAGGCAGCCCTTTGGCCTTTATCCCACAGTGGCAGCTTGAGCAGCCACTGCAGCCTCCCTCATCTGCATCAAAATCCTGGAAGTGACAGAAAAGATATTTTAAGTGAATAAGTAACAGAGATCATAAAATAGCTGAGCTCAAAGCATATTTAAAAGCTTTTGGTGGAATAAAAATTATTGAAGAATCTGCAAATAGTGGGACAGATTGAAGAAAAAAAATAGTAGCAAAGGACCTCTGGGTTGTCTGTGGCTGGAGAATGTGGGAGAGGCATGTTCAGAAGTGGGTGGAACGGAGAGCAGGGTGGTCAGCCTAGATTTGGGGCAACAAGTAGCTGATTCACAGAAAGAGGCAGCCAATTCACAGGACACAGGTCACACCTCTTCTCTGGGCCCAAGAGCTGGAGACCAGCAAGCAGGTCAGTGGGCTTCTGGTGGGATGCCCTCAGATACAGTGACCCTGAGAGTATGGTCGCTGATCTCATATCCTAACACCACAGGAAGCTTGGGTTCAGGAGCCTGTGGGTATCCGGTGTGTCCGGCACAGCCTGGAGTAATATGGTCCATCCAGGTCCAGGTGACAAGCGTTGAGGGTGCCTGCCAGCAACAGGGCTCCACACTGTCACTCAGTGTTCTGTCCAGTGCCAGCTGAGGGTGTGCCCCATAAACTGATGCAGCATGCAGTGCCAACGGGGACATCAACCAGAAATACGGGCACATAATCAAGACTCAGCAAACATCTGAGGAAAGCTTACATTATGAAGTGTAAAAATATAGTATCAATATATTTTATATGGAGTATAAAGTGTAAAATAACAAACTCAGAGTCACTCCAGGGTAGAAAGGATTCATTCTGAGATGTGAGATACCCGGACCAGTTTTATACATCAGCTACCCAGAGGCCTGCTTCTGAAGGAGCTTCCTCTTTCCCGAGGGCTTTCTCAGAAAAGGGAGCACAGGTTTCATCTGCCTTTGGTGGGAGGTGCTATAACGGTCTTATCCCCAAAGCTGGGGTGACCCTCCATCAGGTTGGCCCAGTACAGTCTGAGATGACACCAGTTTTTCCGTTGTAATTACTCATAGTGTCCCTAGGCTAGTATGATATGATTACCTAAGAAACTCTGAGGAACAAGGGACAGGATTGAGGGTCTCTTTTTTTTAGAGACCTAGAGGCCTATGATGATCTATACTCCTACTTCTTCCTCCTAAAATTCTCTGCCTTCCTCCAGGATGTAGAATCCTGGGTGGGGGATGGTGAGATTTGGGCTAGGTAATCTAGATTTTATTTGTCAGGTAATCTGCCCAGTGTGTTGTGTGCTGAGTTCTTTTTTTAAAAAAAAATATTTTTATTGATTTCAGAGAGGAAGGGAAGGGGAGAGATAGAAACATCAATGATGAGGGAGAATCATTGATTGGCTGTCTCCTGCCTGTTCCCTACTGAAGATCTAGCCCCCAACTAGGAATCGAACCCCTGACCCCTTGGTTCTTGGGTCGAGGCTCAACCACTGAGTTATACCTGGCTGGGCTGCTGAGTTCTTTTAATAGGGCTCTTTTTCCCCCTCTGTTCTGTTGCTAAAGTTTTCCTAATCTAAAGCAATCAGTAACTTCAAATGACCTAGGTGGTCCAAATGGAGTAGAGCAAACAAGAAAAGGAAGAGTGGTACTAAGTCACAACAAACACACACACACACACACACACACACACACACACACACAGAGAATATTCTAAACACTGTCCACAATATCACTAAGTAGCCTGTGGACTTTTGGAAAATCACTTAAATACTCTGAGCTTTTGTGTCCTAAACTAAAAAGTACCAGAAACTCTAAGACTTTTCTTCTCTCGTGGTAAGATTATCCAGCTTAGGGTACAAAGAAACTTTGCAGATCACTTAGCACCTTCTTTGCAACTATCTTTGCCAGGTGATTATTCAGCCACTGTAAGAATATTTTAAGGAATGGAATAAATGGAGGAGATACGAATAACAGTTTCTAAAATTTAAACTTAAAAGGTGGTTAAAAGGAATGGAAAAGTTCTGAGAAGCTATTGAATGCTGTGGAGAATGACAGAGTGCCACTGAGTGACTGCATTTTTGGACATGTATGGCATGGGTATCCTGTCCTAGATATTTAAGGCTCGTTGCAGCTCTTGAGGAATAAAAGAAATTAAGCAACAAACATGAAAACTTGGCCTAGTATTTGACTCATAGTAAGTTCACAGTGAACGACAACTGGTGTTTTTATTTGTTGTGGTGGTGATGGGCTGATGGTTCTTGAGGACCTGGGAAGTAAACTCTACAGAAAGCAAATTCTATAAAGAAAGCAGAAAGTCACTTCCAGAATCAGCTGCATTGCACCCAAAGCTCTCCCCCGCATTGTCTGGTTACAATAGCTCCCAGCTCCCAGTTTTAATGTTCCAATTTCAAGCATCACATTTTAAGGTAGAAAGCCTCTGTCCCCATAGTGTTTTGCTCCTACAGTCCCAGCGATAGGCTGTGTTCCTGTCTGAGTCCCAGACAAGGTGAGTCTGTCCCCACCTTGCTCCAGCTGTGACTCCTCTATGTCTGGCTGGGCCCAGTTAAGGAGTCATCAGCCTCCACCTCCTGGGTTCTGTGCATCTCTCAAGGCAGAAGGGCAGCCTCCGTTGTCCTGGGGTCATGTTGGACCACATTTTCCAAACTTTATATTTTTCTTAGACCTTTGGGTCTTGAAAATACCCACTTGCTCTCTCCTCTACTCTAAATGCACAAGCCTCTGTCTTGGAGACAACATGTAAATCACAACGTAAAGCTTATTAAACTTATTAAAATTAAAATCGATAGATATTTCCCAACAGTTTCTGATTCTATAGGGAGCTGCCTCCACCGCCACTGCCTTCACGGTCACTCTTCTACATTTCAGATTTTTATTTTATTTTGGCTATTTGTTTGTGTGTGTGTGTGTGTGTGTGTGTGTGTGAGAGAGAGAGAAAGAGAATGTAACCTATACCTGTGTGGCTCTGCTTCCCAGAACATTAAGACACAGAAACGCATACATCTAAAATAAAATAGATTATTTAGGAAGTGAGTACCATCATTATAAAAACTGGCTTTAGCTTCCCAGCACATTTATTCTAATTTATTTTTAACAGTGTGTTTCCCCGGTGTATTTAAAATATTGTTTAATTTTCTATAAATTATTGGTTTTAACCTAGAAAAGAATATATTGAATGAATATAATTAATTTTTTTCAGATGGATACGTAGTCCCCAGGCCATAACTGCCTGGGAGATGGAGCTAAAAGTGTGTGCTCACAATAAAGCCCCCAGCGGTGGGTGACTTTCCATCCCTTCCTGCTCTTGGCTCCATCTCCCCTTCCTGCCTCGCCTCATCCCAGGGCCCTTTCTCTGGCAGCTCTGAGGTGACTCACACATTCACAGTGGCAGCCATTCAAGGCCTCCTGCTCTGGGGACTCTGCCCTGACCCCATTCTTCCTGTCCCTCTGGTGCAGCAGTAAACCTTGCCAGGTCCGAGCGCCCTTCTGTCCCTGTGGTGCTTGGCGTGCCTCCCTTGAGCGGCACCTCCTTGCGGGTTTTGTTTCTGCTCTGTGGCAGCCCACAAGGCCAGGCCAGGCAGGGTGAGCATCTGCTTCCTTCATGTCTGGTGGGATTGCCAGCACTTTACCCCTTTCAGTGTCCTTCAGCCTCTCCCTCCCGTGGAAACGTGCAGTGGCTCCCCTTTGAGGTGTGTGGAGGAAATGGAGCGAGATGAGGGGATGGTGGTTGTTTAGTGTCTTCTCATTCTGGGTGAGCTCTCTGTCAGGGGATGCAGTGCAAAAAGAGGTCGTATGCCTGGCCTGCATGACTCAGAGGTTGAGCTTCGACCTAGGAACCAGGAGGTGAGGGTTTGATTCCTGGTCAGGACACATACCCGGGTTGCGGGCTTGATCCCCAGTGTGAGGTGTGCAGAAGGCAGCCAATCAATGATTCTCTCTCATCATTGATGTTTCCATCTCTCTCTCCCTCTCCCTTCCACTCTGAAATCAATAAAAATACATTTAAAAAAGAGGTTGTCATGTCTTCTCTACCCTCCCCCCCCAGAACAAGGAGATGATCTCCAGGACTGGTACCCCCAAAGCCCACTTTGCAGTTTTGCATCCAGGTTAAGCTCGTTCCACACTAACTGTTAAAACATGAAGACCCCCCCCCATGTATCACCCCAGGAACTGCGAATGTTCTGTAACAGATTGAGAAAGAGGATGAGCAGCAGGTAGAAGAGAAAGCAATGCTCCACATTCCTATTTCGGAAAGTTGGATGTTATTTTTATTTTTGGATTGACCCTTATTGACATTTGCACCATGAAAGTTCTTGATTTTTGGTGGTGTTTTGAACAAGGCAGCAAATTGTGGACACAGAAAGCCTTGGGGACTTAGAGATTTGTCTTCCTTTAGAATCTCGTCCCATTCATGAATATTTACACGATGCATCCAGCTAGTTCCTTTATACTGAAGAGACAGGTTATTTGAGTGTTATTTTTAGTTTGAGGCCAATCAGCAAAGAACCCTTCCCGCTGTAGATGCACCTGCTCTGCCAGTGACCTCACAGGAGGGAGGGGGCAGTCTTGCTGATGTACCTGCATTTCTTATCTTATTTCCCACATTGAAAAGAGTTTACAGAAGTACAAAACAATTTTGTTTAAAAGACAACATCAATGGACTGTATATATAAAAAAGAGTACTTGTCCTTGAATGCACCCTGCTAAGATTTGAAGCTACTGAGAGGGAGGACCTTGTGCTGGGTCCTTAGATTTCTTGTAGTAGCAGGAATACCATTAGACATCAGGGAGGCTACCGATACAGAAATTCATCAAATCTGTGTTATGGATTCAAAAGAGTTCCAGGGAAGCTTAATATTAGGACATTCTTTTTAAAAATATATTTTTATTGATTTCAGAGAGGAAAGGAGAGGGAGAAAGAGATGAACCATCAATGATGAGAGAGAATCATTGATTGGCTGCCTCCTGCACGTCCCCTACTAGGGATTGAGCCTGCAACCCAGGCACATGCCCTTGACCAGAATAGAACCCGGGACCCTTCAGTCTGCAGGCCAATGCTCTATCCACTTAGCCAAACTGGCTAGGGCAGGACATTCTTGATGTAAGTATTTTTTCCAAAGGTGTCTGTAGTGCAAAACTTTAACATAGATGTGAAGTGTTGCTGCTGCTATCGCCAGGGGGTCGCCGTGAAAGCCTGCAAAGAGGGAAACTGGCTTTCTGATCAGGGCAAAGCTCTCACCTTCTGTCCTCCATCCTCCATCCTCCGTCCTGATTTGGGGCTGCATTGCAGAGCAGGGGCCTCAGGCAACAGGGACCTTCAGGGCAAGCAATAGGCCAAGATGAGAGAAAGTAGAAAAGTTAAAAAAAAAGGCAAGAATGTTGTATCATCCCATCAAAGGGTTAGCAATTTCCTGTCAATTTTTATATTCTCTCCTGCCCTCTGCCCTAATTAGTCCTTGGGGACATTAATTACTGAAGATTTCTCCACTTTTTTTTGTGTTAATTCTCACCCAAGGATATTTTTTTCCATTGATTTTTAGAGAGAGAGGGAAGGAGTGGGGGGAGAGTTAAAGAGAAACATCAATGTGTCTGACATTGATTGGTTGCCTCCTGAAACTGCCCCAAGGGGGGCCAGGATGGAACCTGCATTCCAGATACATGCCCTGGACTGGGAATCAAACCTGTGACCCTTTGGTGCACAGGCCGACACTCTAACCACACAGGCCAGTGTTCCCCACTCTTGTAAAGCCTTCCTTCCTGTTTTTAGATTGTCCTCCAACTGGACCACCTCACCATAGCTAAGTAAACAGCTTTTGACATGTGTTCAAATCTAAGCTCTTCTATTCACACCAGTTGTATAATCTTTCTAAGTCTCTGTTTCCTTTCCTGCGATATGGGGGTGGTGGTGGTAATAGTACAGGCATCAGTGGGTTTTATCCATAACTGTCCATGTGCTGTTAGTGTATTATTAACGAAATGAAACAGTGAACTGGTCCATTCAGAGAAGTCAACTTTACACAAGTATCAAAATCCTTTGCCTCCAATTTCTTATTTAAGATGTCTTAGATGTCTTGTTATTTCAGAATTATGTCTTAAGACATAATTACATGGTTCTGAACCTTCATTTTCTGTTTAACTTCATTAATGTAGACATGGTTTGCATGCCAATGAGCAGGCCCGATCTGCACAGCTGACATGGAGTGTGGTCTGGAAAAAATAACTACTTCAGAGGGGAAAAGAACATTTTCTCTTGGGGATGGTAACTAGCTTGACGATGTAATCACTGGATAATTTTCTGGCTATTTTTGTGGTCTGCTTGTCCTAGAGATCCTAAATGGTATTGACTCTTGCAGTACTGAGAGAAAATTCTTCCAATTCTCTCCAGTGAATTCCAAAGGTATCTTTGAGGAATAACAGACTTTTGTGAGCAAGGAATGACACTTGAAATTTGACTTTCCTTCCTCGGAAGTGGCTTTGCTCCTCTATTTTTAAGATTCAGATTAATAAACTCAGATGAGCAAAAATGTTAGAGGACTGAACTTCTGTGGATTAACATCCACTTTCTGTTTGTCAAGTGAAACATTTTTCTTTAAACTTTTCAGGGTAAATATTTGTAGCTAAGAATTTGCATAAAAAATCCGAACCTAAATTGGTTTGGATTAAAGTAATCTGCTTCCATTCTTTTGGCAAGACTCAGATTTAAAGCCTGAACAAAAGGCACTGCTGCTTTCACAATTTAAAAAAATTGCTCACAAAACCCCACAATATAAAGAAAACATTTAACAGCATTCCAACAATTTAGAATTATAAATGCATTATGAGGTATATAAGGGGGGAAACTTATATAGTGATTTGGTCTTGAGACTTCTGAAGGTTATAATCAGAGAAGAGTTAAATAATTGAAAACAGAGCTTTTAAACTTTGTGTGCTTCTGTATTTTTTGTTTGGTTTTGGTGTAGGAAAAAATAGATGTGTTTTGTGATTTTTTTTATTGTTCATTTCATCTCTGTAAGTTGACAGAAACTGTGGATAGGTTCCTAAACCTTATATTACAGAACAAACAAGATTTGGCTTCATTACTAAGAGACATATTACTTTTCTTACTTGTGGTAATATAAATATTATTTGTTTATTACTATTCATATGGTTTCAGAGGAAGTTGCTGTAGAAATTATAAAAGGTGAAATAGGCATTTTTTAAAAAAACATAGAAGCATTAGACTAAATTCTATACAAGCAGGTTGGTGATTTTGGAAATGGCTTGGTTGGCTCTTTACAGTTCGGTGACTCTGTCATTACTTATGTGTCATTAGCTGCATTTTGGTGGAAAATCTCCAGTCCTAAAACCAAGGACCTCCACCCTCCCTGCCTGCCTGGGACCGGCCAGTCCCAGGAGACTGTCTTGGGTGCTTAGGACCCCTGTTTGAGGAACTGCAGTTCAGAGATTAGACTCACTCTTCTCCTTACGTTATTCTTGGTCCTCCCTCTTTTGGGAATCGGTTATTTAGAATTATAATTAGAGAACTAGAATATACAGAAACAATAACAGTGCACTGTGACCTTCTTCAGCTTCCCTAATGCAATCAGTCTTCAGGAGCCAAAGATAAATCAGTTGTGATACCAGCTTGCTTTTGGAGTTGAAATTTACAACCTGGAGAGATTTCCCACTGGTTGCTGCAGGTGCTGGGGAAATGAGCCTACAGCCCTGATGCATACAGTTATAGGTAACCACCTTTGTGGTGGGATGGATGGGAGAGCCAGAGTCCGGATTTAAAAAGCATTTTGAGCCTGGCCGAGCCGGTTGAGCGTTGACCTATGAACCAGGAGGTCATGGTTCCATGCCCGGGTTGCAGGCTCGATCCCCAGTGTGGGACATGTAGGAGGCAGCCTATCAATGGTTCTCTCTTATCATTGATGTTCCTATCTTTCTCTCTGCCTTTCTCTTTGAAATCAATACAAATATATTTTTAAAAAGATATATTACAAGAAATAATGTGCATAAGGCAAAAAAGAAATCAATATAAACCATAAGCAAGAGCTGGTAGGACAAACAGGAAATCACAGGAGAATAATCACATTCATTAGAGCAACAGATATTGGAATTATCAGACATAAATATAAAAAATAATTTTGTTTTATGTTTTTGGAATTAAGGAAGGCTTTAAAATGCTAGCAATGAAAAAGATATTTAAAAGAACACAGTTAAAAATGACCCAAGTAGGACTTCTGGAAATTAAAAAAAGTATGTGTGTTTATGTTGATTTAAATTTTAAAAAATCCAATGGGGTGAGTTGACATATGCTCCCAAAAGGGAGAATTAAATTGTTTCACATTAACCCTCCCAATCAATAAAAACTAAAATACTAAAAGCCCTAGAAGAGTCCTTAGTGCCCAAGCTCTTGAGAGGTCAAGATTTTGGAAAGAAGAAATCCAGACTTGTGACTGTCAGCCAATTACAAGGCAATGAATAAGACAATGAAGAACTTCAAAGAACTTTCAGCAGTTTCACTGGTCTATGGGGACAGAAATTGAAGTTTAAGAACAAAAGGTCTAAAAGGTACCTGTTCCAGTTACTATTGCTGCATACAAACCAACCCAAAGATAGCCTTGTGGAACCACTCTTTTCTTATACTCAGAGATTCTGCAGTTTGTGAATTTAGCGAGGTGTCAGCATTGTGCCTAGTCTCTGTTCCACAGTGTTTGAACTTCATGTGGGAAAATTGTAAGAACTAAAGCTCATTTTCAAATCAGTTCATTTCTTTACTGGTTTAAGATGATCTGTTTCTCCCATATATTCTGCTCACAAAAAAAACTAATTTCTCTCTGGAAGAAGAAATCATCAGCTATAATATTCTTGATATTCTACAATTAATACACAGGTTGTGACATTAAATAAAAAATAGCCAGGCATGAAAAAGAACCAATTTTGGCTTAAACAAAGAGAAAAATATTGAAAATTATCCACAAAAGATGTAAATATTGGCAATGCCAGATGGATGTGTTTAGGAAATAGCAGTGTTGATGTGTTTAGGAAATTAAATAATGAGATGGAGAATTATAATAGAGGCTGGGAGTGATTAGAAAGAATAAAATAAACATTGAATTGAAAGTTAGATTTGAAAATTACTGTGGTGAAAAGCCAAAATACCTTTGTAAAGATAATTAAAACACAAGAGCAAATGTTACTATTCTTATCTAAGGACCTAAAATGAACAATTTTTTTTCTGTCAGTGTTCAAAATTCCCATTTAGTCAAAATGAAAAATAAGGAGAATGACAATACCAATGTGTGACGTGACTAGACAATAAATAAAAATGCACAGACTAAAAAAAAAAATGGCTTAAACAGTAGATTAGACAGACTTGAAGAAAGAATTTCTGAACTGGATAAGTCAGAATTGATATCCAGAATAAAACACACAAAAGCAAAAGGCAAACAATTCAGGAGAAAAATTATGAGAGATGGCTCATAGTGAAAACACATGCAACATATACATACCTTGTTTCCCAAAAGTAGAAAATATAATGAAAAAGTCAAAGTTGATGTCTAATTGTTAACAATTTTTCAAGCTTGATAAAAGACGTGAAACCACAGATTCAAGAAGTGCTATGCATTTCAAGAAAACTGCCTATAAAACATCAAAAATCAGAGGTAGCCCTAACCGGTTTGGCTCAGTGGATTGAGCATCAGCCTGGGGACTGAAGGGTCCCAGGATAGATTCTGATCAAGGGCATGTACCTTGGTTGCGGGCACATCCCCAGTAGGGGGTGTGCAGGAGGCAGCTGATCGATGTTTCTCTCTCATTGATGTTTCTAACTCTCTATTCCTCTCCCTTCCCCTCTGTAAAAAAAATCAATAAAATATATTTTTTTAAAAAAATCAGAGGTAAAGAGGAAATTTCCACAACACTCAGAGAGGAAAACAATGTTATCTTTAAGGGATCATGACTGTTTATTAGTAATAGTGAAATTCAGTATTAGTGGAATGAACTAATCAGAGTGCTGAACTAAAGTAACTACTATCCTATAACTTTTATACCAGGAATATGTTATTCAAAAATAAAGTTGAAATAAAGACGTGTTCATATGAACAAATACCGAGAAGTTATCACCAGCAGATCCACACTAAAGGCAATACTTGGATGTTCTTCATGCAGAAGAAAAATTATCCTGTGTAGAAACATAGAGATAAAGAAAAAAATGCAGAGCAAAGTATAACTATGTGTAAATCCAAATGCATATGGAGTATGGAAAACTATAATAATACCTGGGTAGGTGTAAAAAATTAAAATATAGTATGTGCATGTGCTGACTTGCACACATCAGCAATAAATTGAAGTTAACTAGTGTAAGATTATTGCATGTCCAGGCTGTAATCTGTAAATTGCAAAGATAGCAATTTATTCTATGATCCTTTTTTTCTCCCAGGACTTGCTTTCTTTTGTATTATTTCATTACTTTTAGTCAATTATCTCTATGTTAGCTTATTATACATTATTTCACTACTCTCTTAGTGTGTATGATGGAGCTTATCGCATGCAGCCTAATTTATAGAGCAAATACTAAGCTATATATCAGTAATGGTGTAATAGCAGTAATGTACTGGACACGGAGTAAATATTCCAACTAAAAGACAAAAATTTTCAGATTGAATTTTTAAAAATGCCTATGTGCTATGTGACACATAATTTGATTTTAAAGATATAGACTAAACCTTTTACAATGAAAGTGGAATTAAAGTGAAACATCTAGAGGAGTGAGGAAAAACAAAGAAATGGTCAGTACTAGAAGTGGACAGGGTTGTTTTTTTTTAAGATGGGCGAAATTAGACTATTATTCTTTATAATATTTTATTATGAATATTTTCCAACATACAGAAAAGTTGGAAGAATGTAACAGTTGGATGTCCACAGCCCCACCACCTAGATTCTATGCATCTTGCTGTATGTTTTTGGTTTGTTGAATACCCATTCATCATTTTATTTAATTTTTAATTAATTTAACATTAATCTAACCCTGGCCAGTTTTCTAAGTGGTTAGAGCACCGGCCCACGGAACAAAGGGTCTTGGGGTTTGATTCTCAGTCAAGGGCAAACACATACCTCAGTTGCAGGTTCCCCAGCCCCAGTAGGGGTGCATGCAGGAGGGAGGCAACCAATCTATGTGTGTGTCTCTCTCTCCCCCTTCCCCCTCCCTCCCACTCTCTAGAAACCAATGGAAAAAATATCCTTGGGTGAGGATTAAAAAAAAATTAATCTGCTAACTCAGAGAATATAGTATGTTTTTCATCAATGGGGATGATTCAGAAGAGAGAAAAAAGGTGTGGTGATTCAAAGAGATAGTGGTATGATTGTTGTGACAATGTCCTCTAATATTCAATATGAGTTGCGATCATGTGAGAAACAATGCTGTTTATTAGCATTAAGTGGAAACAGGGGAACTTTATCAGCACAACAGTTCCATAGGAGAAAAGTCAGAGTATAAGATACAGGGGTAAATGGTGGGTAGAGGTGATAATGGGGTATGCATTATTTCTCTTTCCATCACTTATATTTCTTCCAGAGATATTAAACAAGATGCAAGGAAGTTATTAACTGAGAATGAAGTTGGAAAAGAGAGAATTGGACTGAAGACTGAGGAAAAGTTAGGAAGTAATTATTGGGATACATGAGAGTAGGACTTCACTGTTACTAACTGGTTGGCCCAAGCACCCCTGAAGGCCTACTTGAAGTTTGTGATTATGGATATTTTCTGATGATGTTAATATGGAGGGGTTAGGAAGAATTGAGGGAAATGGCTTTTTCAGATATTATTATATTATTCACATAGTTTTCTTTATTTTTATTGTTGACATGGTTATAGTTGCCATTTTCCTCTCCTTTGCCTGCTTCCACCCAGTCCTGCTTCCTCTTCTCCCTGCCCATCACCACACTGTTGTCTGTGTCTATGGGTTAGGCATATATGTTCTTTGGCTAATCCCTCCACCTTCTTTCATCCATTTTCCTCACCCCCCCTTCTCTGACAGCTGTCAGTCTTCTATGTATCCATGCTTCTGTTTCTATTTTGTTCGTCCGATTATTTTGTGCATTTGATTCTACATATACATGAGATCATATGATATTTGTCTTTCTCTGGCTGGCTTGTTTCTCTTAGCATAAAAATCTCCAGGTCCATCTAGGCTGTCACAAAAGATTAGAGTTTTCACATGCAAAAGAAATAGCCTGATAATAATATATTTTAGTGAACATTATTCAAAGATATGGACAGGAGCTTCTTCTCCCCACTCAAGCTCCAGAGAAACCACAGACTTAATGTTTTTATACAGTGCTTTCGAATCACCTTGCCTCACTTAGAAATGTTGCACTTGAAACTTCAACCTTAAATGTTCTATTTTACGGAAGACAGTAAGTGGCTGTGAGGTAGGAAATTTTTTTTAACTTTTATGTTATATAAAGTTTAGAAAGAATAAATGTTGAAATGATCCAACATTGAAAAAAATATATATTGTGAAAGAAAATAGTCAACCACTGAATTTTCTGGCATTGGTTGTTTGGACTTGCCTTATCATTGCAACACATCTCCAGCTATGTGTTTTAGAAGAATTTATTTTTTAACTGAGGTAGGGTCAGGAGTGAATTGCACTTTATTTTTGGCCAACTCTTGGAATAATTGCATATTCTGTAAAACCTATTTAAGCCTCACTTATGTTCTTTTACATTGGGAAATGGTTTTACATGTGAATAGAGGATGTTGGAGAAGTAACATTATAACCATCAAAGCACACCTAGTGATTCTTGGGTGCTGGATGCCAGTGAGGGTATTTTGGGAAAACTCTTTTTCTTCTGTGTAAATTTAAATCAGGCATTGTTCTGAATTCTATCAAGTCCCCGCATAAAGAAGAAATTTTAATAGGAAGTTCTGTTGACAACAAATGGCTTTCTGATAACTCATTCTACCTATAAGAACTAGTGAATTAACAATGGCAGGGAGTCAAGAAAGGAACATCTTTTCATTTACTTTGTTGTGAATGCAACAGTGATTCATGGCAAACTCAAGAAATAAAGCACAAGGCATCTGTTGTTGTTAAAGGAAAATTACCCATTTTACATCTGCCTAAGGCAGCAGCATTTAGCAGGATCTCCAGGGCCTTATTAAGCCTTGCCCTACTTTGTTTGGTAATTTAGGCAAAAAGAAAAGAAATTCTTTCTCTACATTGTCTTTTTTTAAAAAAATATTGCTTTTAAAAAAGCACGAATCCATGTAGAAATTGAATAACCGATAAGCTCAATTCTGTTATGTTTTGAAGGTCATGGATGTATTCACACTTATTTACAAGTACTTGGGGTTAGGGCCGAGTTGTTAATTTGAGCACACTCTAGGACAGTGGTTCTCAACCTTCCTAAAGCTGCGACCCTTTAATACAGTTCCTCATGTTGTGGTGACCCCCAATTTCATTGTTACAAATTGAACATAATTAAAGCATAGTGATTAATCACAAAAAAAAATGTAATTATATATGTGTTTTCCGATGGTCTTAGGCGACTCCTGTGAAAGGGTCGTTCGACCCCCAAAGGGGTCGCGACCCACAGGTTGAGAACCGCTGCTCTAGAATATGCAACTATTAACCTGAATAAATTTAAATAATCCTTGAGCAAACTTAAATTCTTAAAATTGACTTTTGTAGGAAGTCTTTTCTTTTATAACTTAATTTTGGCAAATCAATATGGTCTTTGAAGTGAGAAAAGCAGGCTTCAGTAGAGCTCAGATTTCTCTGCAGTAAAACAAGCACTCAAGGGACATTAATTGCTATCTCTTCAAAGCCATTTCATAAATAAGATCACAGATGTAAGAATTGTGGAGTTGGAGGGTCAGAGATGGTCAAGTCTAAATTTGTGGCCAGATAGAACTGGTTGGCCCAAGCTTACATGTCTAGTTAGTGAATTCCCTGTCATTTTTAGAGAGGAGAAATATATCAATATGAGTCTTAAGAGTTTAAATAGAACTTAGCGAGTTTCATCTGAAGCCTAATTTTAAAAAGCTAGACTCACCAAATCGTTAGTTTAATTGGAGTGTGAAAATAGTTTCTCCGTAGTTATGTAATGTCATTCCTGACAAACTTTGTAGAGATGGAGTCAGTCACTGCCATTTAGACTCCCATGCATTAAAAACAGAGTCAGCGATGCATCTCCATGTCTTGTTACTGGCACTCCCACGTTTTCTTCTGGAAACTCTGACTGCAGTCTGGCACTCTGTCAACATAGCCAGTCAAGTTCAGTTCCTCCCAGCTTCTGGGATATCAAGCAGATGTACCTAGAAATTCCATCTTTGAGTTGCCCTTTCTAAATGTGTTGGATAGAGAGTACTTGGCTAATCTTCAGGTGTGATAGGTGTTTGATCATGTTGCAGACCACCTTGCTCAGCTTTATGGTTGGTACCTCTTTCCTGGTATAGAGCCGAGGGTGCTAGGCATGACCTTCTTCTCAAGCACATCTCCTCCTCGAAAGAATCTGTAACTTGGTCCATAGTGAACCATTCCTTTGGTTCCTATAGTAGGCCCTTCCAATCATATACCATTGAACCAAGTTGGTACTTTACATTCTTACATGAATTTAGAAGTTATACAGCACGTTCACTTGGCATTTTAGTTGAAACTCACCAGACAGGTTTTCTTTATATCAGTGGTTCTCAACCTTCTGGCCCTTTAAATACAGTTCCTCATGTTGTGACCCAACCATAAAATTATTTTCGTTGCTACTTCATAACTGTAATGTTGCTACTGTTATGAATCGTAATGTAAATATCTGATATGCAGGATGGTCTTAGGCGACCCCTGTGAAAGGGTCGCTCGACCGCCAAAGGGGTCGCGACCCACAGGTTGAGAACCGCTGCTTTAGATTCATTGGTGTACCAAGCGGATGGTGGTTAGTGTGGTCCACCCCAGGAGTGTAATAAGGGAGTGTAATAAGGGAGTGTAATCTAGAGAATTTAAAAATAATGATAAAATCATGCGAAGTTGGTCTGCTTTTCATTATTACCATGGTATATCAATTCTAAACAGTCTTAGTGATGAAATACAACCCTCTCAAGAAATATTTATTTTGGTAAGCATGTTTTAAAAAAAGATGCTGTGGTTAGTGTTGAGTTATAATAGTACATACGTAAACTAAAAATTTCGCATTTGTTCGTCAGTTTATTTTGTTCATTGGATTCTACAGAAATGGAAATATTTGCAATCTGGCCTTTACAGAAACATTTTCTGACTCCTACTCTAGAGTATGAGAAGTGAGAGGAGTGATGGAAGGCTGTGGTGGAGTCAGAGCATGAAGATTCCTGCAGTCCCCCTTACAGGACTTCAATTTTATTATGAAAGGCCATGGGGGACAGCTAAAGGACTTTCAGTACCTCAACATTTCTTAACTTGAATCTTCGTTTGTTTACTTTCATGTTTTTCTGTTTTGCCTTTCTGGGGAGGCACTGATACCTACAATGATTATTTTTTAATCTCTGACTACTTCTGGAATTTTATGTTAGTAATTTCATTATGTTGTTCATAGATAGCCCCTTTCATAAGGTAGAACTTGTCTAAAACCAGTGGCTTCCCCTGTACAAATGGGTTTGGAAACAGCATTATCCATTATATGCCCTCACTTTACTTGTGCTTCTGAGTCTCAATTATGAGCTCAGTTGTGATGTTAACTGGTGCATCTTAAAGAAATGGGTCCTCTGTCTCCTCCCCTGCCCTGTGTACATGTGTGTGCATACATGCAGAGGTCAGGGGTTATCACTGGTCAAGTGGTTATCTTTAGAACAACGGTTCTCAACCTGTGGCTCGCGACCCCTTTGGGGGGCGAACGACCCTTTCACAGGGGTCACCTAAGACCATCGGAAAACACATATGTAATTACATATTGTTTTTGTGATTAATCACTATGCTTTAATTATATTCAATTTGTAACAATTAAAATACATCCTGCATATCAGATATTTACATTACCATTCATAACAGTAGCAACATTACAGTTATGAAGTAGCAACGAAAATAATTTTATGGTTGGGGGTCACCACAACATGAGGAACTGTATTAAAGGGTCGCAGCATTAAGAAGGTTGAGAACCACTGCTTTAGAAGAAACACTTTATTCAGAGGAAGCACTGATGAAATAAAAGGGAAAGCAGACTGAGAAGAGCTGTGCTCAGACACCTAGATTCTCAACCTGGAGACGAAATCTGGAGAGTTTCTCATTGCTTTATGGGGGCAACTCTTCTTTCTCCAACTGAGCAGAGAGGATGTTTTCTGCTACATTTGACAGGGGGGTGAATTCTAATCTGCAGGTCTATTTTGAAACATTGCTTACCTAGGAATTAAACATTTAGTTGGAAACACAGTCAGAGAGTGGTTAAAAAACCTATTACTTGACATCTGTAGCTCAAAAGAGTATGGTAAATTATCAGTTGTTTTAAACCCTGGGATAAGGTGGTTTTAATCAGTTAAAGATAGGGGCCATTCATTTTCCTTGTATGTGTTAACATTTCTGATTTTTGTCTTATCACTTACTTTTAGAAAGTGAAATCTTCTCCTCATACCCAGTCAGTTCCTTTAGGTTGCCATAAAATAGAGAGATATTTTATGTGGGTGCTAGGGTTGATATTTTCTTTGCTTTTTTACTGTTAGAATTTTACATTGAACAATTCTTTCAGATTTTTAAATCTTTGGCGTACACATTAGGTACGTCTGCCAGTTCTGCTGTGTTATGGTAATTCAAAATTCTTGTTCTTCAGCATAATTAAACAGGCAGTAATTTTGAGTAGAATATTTGTATTAATTTGAATTTTGGCTAAGTTTTTAATTTAGAGACTACTTTTAAGTATTAGCAAAATAACTTAAGGACTTTGAAGTAAAATCTCATTTTCTGGTGACCCATAAAAAGAATCAATGATTAAAGGTTTTTAACATTATAGATATTTAATTAAAACCAGTGGCTTCCCCTTTACAAATGGGTTTGGAAACAGCATTACCCATTATATGCCCTCACTTTACTTCTGCTTCTGAGTCTCAATTATTTTTTTTTCCTAGTGAATGAATGGATATATGCATACCTAATATGAATTCCAGCATACATTTACATACATGATTCCTTTTAAAATTCTTCGCTGAACTAAAAGGCATAATCCAGTGTGTGTCTGTGGGTATTTGTGTGTGTTCATGTATGTCTCTAGAGCTGTGTCTGCTGTTTACCCTTCATCCCACCTTATGAAGATGGAAACAGCTGGACAGATGTCCTTCTGGTAATTCCTCAGTCCTGCTCTACCTAGTGCCTGCACTGGCATGCTTTGTAGCTTTCACTGAGGCCTTCGTTACTAGCCAGAGGATTCCTCTAACTCTGCATTTACATCCTATGTAGTGTCTTTATCATTTACAAATCTAGGCTTAACCACAATGTTTAAACCCGTTTTTCTAAACCCATTTTTCTCCTTCTACACTCTCTCTTTTTTAAAAAAAAATTTTTATTGATTTCAGAGAGGAAGGGAGAGGGAGAGAGAGATAGAAACATCAATGATGAAAGAGAATCATTGATTGGTTGCCTCCTACACGCCCCCTACTGGGGATCGAACCCGCAACCCGGGCATATGCCCTTGACCGGAATTAAACCCCGGAACCTTCTGTCCACAGGCCAATGCTCTATCCAGTGAGCCAAACCAGCTGGGCTCAACACTCTTTTTAAGAAGTGCAGGCTTTGTCCACACACTCACCTTGTGTGTCTGTATGGTGCTTCGGCACTATCCTCTTCCACACCAAAGCCATCCATTACCATTCACTGAAGTTGTGGGGATAGATATAATTACACCCAACTCTTTTTGACTTGTAAAGAGAGTCTCCAGCTCGAGTGGGTTCTGAGGACAGCATTTCACATTGTTCCAATGACATTGATCTCTATGGGCCCTGTTCCTGGGTATCTTCTCTAAATACAGTTCTTCCTCAAGCCACTTGAGAGTTCGGTATGTCAATTAACATTCAACAAGTGTTTGAAAGCTTATTATGTGCCAAGTCTTGCGCTGGTGTCATGAATGTGTACCTTTCCCTGGCTATCTTGTGTAGTTCCTCAGAACAGAAAAATAGAATGAAGGGAAGACTTTACATTAAAAGTCAAGGAATCATATCACCAGGTCTGCCTTGGTCTCACAGTTAATAAGTAGATATGGATCTTCCTCTTTTGAACAATTTTCTAATAATGTTACATTAAAAAATAAAAACATCCAGGTATGGCACTAATGCCTACTGATTGTTGTTAGGACCAAGTGACCGTAGAGCGAGTTACATTCTGCCATTCTCTCTCTGTGTGTGTATGTAAGGATATTATGCTTATTTCGGTGCTTCCCAAGGTCCCAGTAGTTTGCATTGCTCTTCCTGGAGCGGTAGCATGTATTTCCTATGCTGGGCTTTGCCTCCTTGATTACAGAGTGTTGATTAGTCACATCCAGTAGGTAAGAAGGAACTTCTGTGTGATTATTTTCCTCGTCCTCTGATTTACATTCATTCTTATCTTTCTTTCATGTTCAGTAAGAACTTTGTTTTTATGTTATTTGATATCTCCTTTAATGTTTTATAAGATCTGTTCTCTGGCTTCTCAATTTTCACACCCTGTTCAGTGTGAATTAAAAGTTCTAAAACGTTTAATTTTTGTTTTCATAAATAAAAATTCCAGAAGATTTTTAAAAATAAGAAAAATCAAAGAATATAAAATGTTTTAAGAAGTAAACAAGTTAATAAACATGTTTTATAAAAATATTAAATGTCATATTTAAATATATATTTTTGTTTATAAATTTAAATATAATATATATTTATGTACTTTATTAAATGTTAGATATATTCACGATTTTACATATATTGATGTTATAAAGATTATAAGGGTAATTTTTCAAAGAATAAGAACAAAATCTTCATGCCGAAACCAGTTTGGCTCAGTGGATAGAGCGTCGGCCTGCGGACTGAAGGGTCCCGGGTTCGATTCCGGTCAAGGGCATGTACCTGGGTTGCGGGCACATCCCCAGCTGATCGATGTTTCTCTCCCATCGATGTTTCTAACTATCTATCTCTCTCCCTTCCTCTCTGTAAAAAATCAATAAAATATATTTTTAAAAAAAAAGAACAAAATCTTCAGAAAATCATATAGTTATCACCTACCTGCCATTTCA